>NC_082642.1:61455502-61762054 GCF_028023285.1 Balaenoptera ricei
TTTATTCTGTTCCACAGCAGTGAATTCCACCATTCTGTCTTCCAGGGCACTTATCCGTTCTTCTGCCTCAATTATTCTGCTATTGCTTCCTTCTAGTGTATTTTTTATTTCAGTTACTGTATTGTTCATCTCTGTTTGTTTGTTCTTTAATTCTTCTAGGTGTTTGTTCTTTGATTCTTCAGGTCTTTGTTAAACGTTTCTTGCATCTTCTCAAGCTTTGCCTCCATTCTTTTTCCATGGTCCTGTATCATCTTCACTATCATTATTCTGAATTCTTTTTATGACAGGTTGCTTATCTCCACTTCATTTAATTGTTTCTCTTGGGGTTTATCTTGTTCCTTCATCTGGTACAAAGGCCTCTGCCTTTTCATTTTGTCTATCTTTCTGTGAATGCGGTTTTCATTCCACAGGCTGCAGGATTGTAGTTCTTCTTGCTTCTGTTGTCTGCCCTCTCTCAATATCTTAACAAGTCTTTTATTCTCTATATTTATGTTCCTGTCACTGCTCACACGTTTGTTTCCTTTTTGAGTCACAATAAACTGTCCTCATATCATTTATATACTATGCCAGGTCTAGACTTGGCTTTGGCAAAAAACTGCTCAGACTGCCAAATTTTATCTTGATATTTTTTTTAAAAAAATGTTCTAAAATGTAGAAAAAAATGTTAAAAAGTCTATTACCTTCCATTAGACTAAAAGACTGTCTAATTTGAAACCCAAAATTGATCAATAAATACTTTATTTAAGCTGTATTTGACTTCCTCTGTTACAATGTATACCATTATTTCAATGGGTATGGAAGCCAGCATATAGCTGAGATTATCAGGAATAGAATTCCATTGCTTTCATCTGAAAAAATATTATCTCAGTTTCATCCTACCTAAGTAAAACATTGTTTCCTGAAAAAGACACTTATTCTTAGGCAAGGAAGCCATTTCTTCCTAGAATTTGAAAGCCAAATAGTCCCAAACTTGATTTTTCTGTCACTTGCCATCTCTCCAACCTCTGAGTACTACAGGACACTATGTCTTACCCTAGAACAGTGGTTCTCAAAATAACTGTGCATCAGAATCACCGGAAGGGCTTGTTAAAGAACTACACCCAGAGTTTTCAATTCAGAAGGTCTGCAGTGTTTCCAAGAACGTTCATGTCCTCCACTAGTAGCTTTGCCACCAGCATAGGCAAATCTTTCTTTGAGCAGTCATGCACCACTCTCCAGCTAAGTCACAACTGCATCTAATTCAAAAGAGATGCAAGTGTCCTCACCCCCTAAATAATGGTAAGACCCTTTCCTGGCTGCTCAAGACATCTCCAAAGTGACTTAGTGTTCACATTACCAACTGCACATTTTCCTTCAGGCCTGGATATAGAGACCAGTCTTTTTCTACAAGGTCCGAGCTCTTCAAATATTCTCTCAGCCACAACATTTAGGGATTTTGTTGTGGAAATTTGTATTCTATACCTGAAAAGAGATTCCATATTTTGAAAGTTTAAAACCCAAGAAAGAAGTTTAAAGGTTATTTTCTATGTCCTTCCTTCTTTCTTTATTTCTTTATTTTTTTGGAAAAACCTATTTCTTCCTTGGTATGATATTTTTTCCCTAAAGTGTTGGTCATGACCTTTGGTTCAAATGACTAGACTTCTCTTTCTTTTATTTTATTTTCCTAAAGATTAGTAATGACTCTGTGATATGGATATAAATCCCCATGAGTAACAGGTCTGGTTTATACCTCTATAGTCTAGTAGCTAAGGTCTATGTCTTACGTATCATTCTAATTTTGTAAATTCTCTGATGTTATTCAAAAGGCTTACAAGAGGTCTTGATGTAAATATTGCAACACCCACATTGGTCATTTTGACTGGAGCTCTGCAAAATTTTGCAGCATTGGTGAGAATCCCTTCTTTGTGATGATTCATGAGCAACCCATAGGAAATTGTTGAGGAAGGCCCTTACCAGAAATGATGAGAAGCATAACCTACATGACTACTCAGCCCAGCAATGTGAGGCACATGCTCATGTTGGGACTGATGTGACTCAAACATTGGCCTGGATCCCACATAGCTCTGTGATGGTGTGACCTATGCTAGCCAAGCTTGTGATGCTGTGTTTGCTTCTCCATACACCACCTCCATAAGTCTCACCTCTGATTACAGTTTCCAGTATCTTCTTCTAAACCCCATTCCATGCCAGATGAACTACATCTTCCTTGGGCCAAGTCATATGTTTTCCTCTATCATTTATCTAATTCTTGTTGTGACATAAGCTTATGTTCTGCTATAAGAGCCTTCAACTTTTGCTCTTCAAGGATATTTTATTCTCTTAACAAAGCTCAACTTTAATAAAACAAAAAACTTGACTTTAAAATAGACTCTGAAAACCTATATTGTAAGGATATTTTTCTTTTTTTCTTTTTATATTCCGGTCATATAAACTTAAAAAGTTTTGAGGCAGTGTGCGTAACCCAGATGTACTTTGGACCTTGTGTAAGAAAGGCACCGTGACCTTAGGCATAGGATGCAGGCACCTTGATTCATTGCTATAATTGCAGATAAAGAATAGCTAAGGTGTAATAATTAGTATAAAAATGCAAAAAGCAGTATTTGGTAAACAATGCTCCATATCAGATACAGGGTACAATCTCCCAAGCAGATACCACCCTCACAGTTGTAAGAACTTGATAGTCCAGAACACTGCCTCCTTCTGTGATAGATGCAGGGGCTCATTGATCATTCTAGTCCCAATTCTTAGCACAGTGATTTGAATATGAAATATTTTAGTTTATTTTAGCTGAATAGGTTAACAGAAGAGGGAGGTGTATATACTAGGGCATTCTGGTCACTTTAGGTTTTTACATTTATATAGAAACTGGCAATAATCTCAGGTGTTGTGGGTTAATTTATGTCAGATCATCTTAAAGTTTTGAAACTTTGGTTTCTTTGCACACTTAAAAATTATTGAAGATTCCAAATAGCTTTTTTTTTAAATAGATTTTATATATTTATGTATGTATTTATTTATTTATTTATTGGCTGTATTGGATCCTTATTGCTGTGCGCAGGCTTTCTCCCATTGTGGCGAGTGGGGGCTACTCATCATTGTGGTGTGAGGGCTTCTCATTGCGGTGGCTTCTCTTGTTGCGGAGCACAGGCTCTAGGCACGCAGGCTTCAGTAGTTGTGGCTCGCAGGCTCTAGAGCACAGGCTCAGTAGTTGTGGCACACAGGCTTAGTTGCTCCGCGGCATGTGGGATCTTCCTGGACCAGGGCTCGAACCCATGCCTCCTGCGTTGGCAGGCAGATTCTTAACTACTGTGCCACCTGGGAAACCCCCCAAATAGCTTTTTAATGAGTTATATGTATTAATATTTACAGTGTTAGAAGTTAGAGAATTTTAAAAATATTTATTTATTTATTTATTTAAAATAGTAATAAACCCACTACATGTTAACTTAAATATATTTTTAAGCAAAATAACTTGATTTTTGAAATCACAAAGCAATTTAGTCAGAAGAGTAGCATTAACATTAAAAAAAAAAAACTTTTAAATGTCTCTCTTAATAGCAGACAATTGGATTCTCATATCTGCTTCCACATTCAGTCTGTTGTGGTATCACATGTCATGTAGGCTCTGGAAAACTCCACTGTACACTCGTGCGATAATGAGTGTGAAAAATACAAATGAGGTCTCAGTGTTATGAAAATAGTTTTTTTGTTTTTTTTTTAAATTTATTTATTTTTGGCTGTGTTGGGTCTTCGTTTCTGTGCGAGGGCTTTCTCTAGCTGCGGCAAGCAGGGGCCACTCTTCATCACGGTGCATGGGCCGCTCATTATTGCGGCCTCTCTTGTTGCGGAGCACAGGCTCCAGATGCGCAGGCTCAGTAATTGTGGCTCACGGGCCTAGTTGCTCCGCGGCATGTGGGGTCTTCCCAGACCAGGGCTCGAACCCGTGTCCACTGCATCGGCAGGCAGATTCTCAACCACTGCGCCACCAGGGAAGCCCTGAAAATAGTTTTAACTTTACAGATCTCCCTAAGGGGACTCATAGAAATGAAGGGATCCCTAATCCATATTTTGAAAACTGTTGGCTTGAGTATTTCTTGGTAGTTTCCTTCTTTTGTTGTAGCCATTAAACACAACCCCTCAACATAAGAAAAATAAGTAAAAGTAAAGAGTAAAGAGAGAAAAAATTTTTTAAATACAGGGAAAAACTGATCTGTCTCTTTATGTCTGCTTAATTCATCCCCTCATAAATTTTTATTTATATTTAAAGTTTATTTTGTAACCAAAGTGTATTTAACTTGATGTACAAACTCAAGGAAGAAAATAAAATAGCTTCCACATTTTCTATTGACTCAATAAGGGATTATTATTTTGCTCTTAATCAGAAAATAACAATTACTATAGTTCACATAAGAAAAATCAAAATATTGTGGAATTTCTAAGTTCCAGTTTTAATACTATCAGTTTGTTTCAATGAAAGTCCCTAATAATATTTAAATTTTTTATCATAGAAACATAAAATTTATTGTACATCAACCATATTTAGACCTTGTTTAAGCAACTCTCAAATGTGCCTAGGCAAAAAGTGAAAGACAAGTGTCACATAATCGGGCTTGTAATTTGTCATCATTGGTTTATAGATTTAAAGTTCAATAATGACTGCCAATATAATAAATATGTGGATAGATGAGAATTTCTTTTGGATAATTTAGAAAAAACAATCCAAAATGAAGTTAAAATAATTAGTACTATATGTGCATATTCCTTGAATTTTTAGAAAGTGTGTTTATATGTGCATGGTGTTGTATGTAAGAGAGGCACACACAAAACCAGAAAGACACGGGACATAAAGTAAAAATAGATGAATTAGGGCCTCTAATATGCTAGGACCTTGTGTTTTTCTCCATGTATAAATCAGTGAAACTCAGAATTTGTGTTTGGAGCTGAGACTCAGACATCCGACTCTTAGAGACTTACATATTTCAGTATTAAAGAACCAAGAAAGAGATTGTTATGACCCATGTTTCTGCCAGTTATTTGTATTAGTATTATGTCAAGTGATTTATCTGCCTTCCTTGGGAATCATCGCTTAACATTTCAAGTCACTAGCTCCCTATTAATATCATCTTAAAGTCCTTTACAACTCAAGTTAATTAGCTTCATGTCTTTGGAATAAAAGAGTTTTTTCCTGAATGGTCCATTTTACCTGCTATTCTGTAACCTGCATTTCAAGGAGAATTAACATAGCATCATAATTCATATATCTTGATATCAGCATTTTATTTTTCACTTGAAACAATATTTTCTCTGTATAACAAAATGAAGTTTTCTCCTGACAGCCTGGAGAGCTCTGTGGTTGAAAATTAAAATCATATTTAGATCTGGAAATCTAGTTTTGTAAATACCTTTAAGCCCAGAGTATTTTCAACTCCTTTTATTAAAATGAATAAACTCTAAATCAATCTTTCCCATCCAAAGTTTTCTTAGAAATATTTTACCTTAAGTAAATATAAATAAATAAATTGATTTCATAGGAAATACATCACCCTTAAAGCAAAGCAGCGTCACTAAATTTTACTACAAGCAACCTCACCATGAAAACGTGTTTACAACAGAAGGCTCTGTCATTCTCTGAATATGCAAGTAGTATGTGATCATGAACATCTTATAATAAGCATCTGTGCAAAGTTTCCAGATTCATGCCATGATTCCTACATATTGGATAATTTATCATAGTGCCATCTGTTTAAAAAACATAGTTGCCAACGTGGATGGATGATCAAGAAAATAAATTATTTTGTGTCTTTATGTAAATGCTTTTGATGATATATTCATGTGAATTCTGCATAGATCATTAGCTTTTAAAGGCAAAATAACATTGCAAAGATGGACTAACCATTGAAAATAAATATAATTTCAATCAAACAATACCTCTTAACTATAATAATAAAGTATTAGTTGTTATGGTCAGTTCATGAAAAAAATAACAAAGTGGTAATTTGGGGGGAAAAATCTGTGTTTCTAGATTTTTTTCTCTCCACCATTTGTGCTGGTATCATATGGACTTAAAACTTATTTCCTTAGAAACAGAGTGTGTATGTATTGTTATTAACTTGTATATAATTACAACTATTTCCTCTTAGTACCTACTAAAGATTATATTATAAATGATCAACAATGGAAACAGAATGCAGGTCATTCAAGCTCTTATACCTCTGAGAAAATGACCTTAAATTGTAGCTCATAGAAATCCTGGCTACAAAGGATTTTGAAGTCATGTGATCCAGTTCCTTCATTTTGTGGCTGGGAAAATTGCTATTCAGCGTGGTTAAGTATTCGTTGTGACAGAGTGTTGTTATTATCAAGGTTTTCCAGAGAAACAGAACCATTAGGACATATACACATATATGGAGAGAGAGAGAGAGAGAGAGAATTTATTTTAAGGACTGGGTTCGTGTGATTGTGGAGATGCAAGTCTAAAATCCACAGGAGAGGCGGGCAGGCTGGAGACCCAGGGAAGAATTGAAACCCGACTTCAAAAACTGTCTGCTGACAGAATTCCTTCTTGCTTAGAGGTCAGTCTTTGTTCCTCTAAGGTCTTCGGCTGATTGAATGAGACTTACTCACATTATAAGGATAATCTGCTTTTCTCAATTCCAATGATTTAAATGTTAATCTAATCCAAAAAGCGTTTTCACAGAAACCTCTAGAATAATATTTGGCCAAATATCTGGGCACCATGGCCAAACCAAGTTGACACATAACAACTAACCATCACACTATTATAGATGCTGCACCTTCAATGTTCTATTAACAATGTTTGGAGAACTGTTTGGGTTTTTACATATTTCCTCTCACGGGTATTCATTACACATCACCCTCTCTTTAAGGAATTTGGTATGAAATTGCATTACAAAGTATGTTTCTAAAAAGTATAATAAGTACATGATGTCACTATCAACTGAACTAAGATGCCTATTTAAGCTAAACAAGCAGTTTAAAAATGTTATGTAAATACTAAATAATACATTTGTCTAGAATTTTTACACTGCTTATAAAATTTATATGTGATCTTAACTCTAGATCTATTTTGAAAGAAAAAAACTTAGTTTATTAGACTAAGAGTATTACTAAAACATTTGCACAACAAATCACAAGGGTTGAAAGGACACTTCTTGAATAGACTTGACAATACATGTCAGCCCTTAATATGCTATTCTTTTGTATTCAGGTGTCTTTATTTCTGCCATCTCTTTTCTGCTTTTCAACTAATGCTTATTCTCCAAAACAAAACTTAACCATCTCCTGCTCTTCTTATTTTCTGGTGGCTCCTTCCCCCATTCCCAGAGCAACTTGTGTGTATTTCAATCTTGCCAATCTCCTGTGACATAGTTTGCAAGTTTAAGTGAATCAGTATTTATTTTCTACAACAAATATTCTAACTGGAATTCTAACTAGAACTATGAAAGAAAACCTTTCAACCTTTTAGGATGATCCTTGAAAATTTTATTAACTGAAGTAGATATAATTCAATTTTCTGATAAGAATAAGTATAGATTTCACTATGACAATTATATTTGTTAACATTTCTTTTCTTTCTTCATTAAAAAGGTAATGCCTATCCAATGTTACATTTTAAAATTTAATATAAAAATTTCTTTTAAGGTTTTCTCATTAACTAATAGTTGAAGCATGTGGCTACTGATTTCAACATTACTTTTTATCAGGAATGGATAAAATTTATTTGGGCTACATAATATTTATTCCTCTAGTTATGAAATATTTGATGAAAGGTAATGTGTCTTATTCACCTCTTTATCAGGGGTACATGTCATATCTTATCACAGGTATTACCCAATACTTGTTATTTTAAAAACACTAAATAAATCATATACACTATGTGACTTGTATTAAGGAAACTTGATTTTGGATTTCTACCAAGGATAATTATAATAAAATTGCAAATTTATTTTTCTATGCCCTTAACACCATTTTTAAACACCCATTTGTTACTAACACATGTTTATACTCCAGCAAATTCAGGGACTTTATGCTGTCTTTATTTCTTCCCATTAGAAAGAGTTCTGATTTAAATATCTTTCACTAGAGAGTGTTATATAACATAAATGGATCCATCACCAAAGATTTTTTTTTTTTTTAATATATATAACATAGAAATATCAACACAACTTGGTAAGAGTAAATGTAATAAGTTCATATTGATTGTAAACTGCTACATTTGACATTTAGGTACCATTTATTTTGAAATTATAATGTTAATAAAATATTAATACTGTATACGTTGATAGAGTGGAATATTATAGTAAACACATCCATTTATGCTCTCAAACTTGATCCT
This sequence comes from Balaenoptera ricei, assembly GCF_028023285.1. NCBI lineage: Eukaryota > Metazoa > Chordata > Mammalia > Artiodactyla > Balaenopteridae > Balaenoptera > Balaenoptera ricei. Next base: position 61,463,859 of record NC_082642.1, read on the forward strand.
TTTCCCCAAATTTGTGAGGCATTTAGGGCACTACTTAGTGTTAACTGTATGAACAAAATCTAATTGGCTCAATTCAATTTTCAAGTGGGATCACCAAGGTCACACATCTCTTAGTTTAGGAACTGGCATTTGCCCAATCCTGGCATAGGAAAATGTGGCTGAGAAAGTAGGGGAAATACCTCCATTTGGTAAAAATCATGGGTGGGGCTGTAGACATGACAGCGTCCTTTGTGTTTCTGCATGGGTAAACTACCAGGGGTTGCAAATTCAGTGTATTTATTAGTTATCTATTGTTGTATAGGAAAATACCACAAACTTAGAGGCTTAAAATAACACAAAGTTATTATCTCAAAGTTTCTGTAGGTCAGGAGTCTGGGCCCAGTTTAGCTGCCGTATTTGCTTATAATAGTATAATAATTAAATATTGTAGACTCTAAAAATAGAGCTGCCATATGATCCAACAATCCCACTCCTGGGCATATACCTGGAGAAAACCATAATTTGAAAAGATACATGCACCCCAATGTTCACTGCAGCACTATTTAAATAGCCAGGACATGGAAGCAACCTAAATGTCCATTGACAGAGGATTGGATAAAGAAGATGTGGTACATATATACAATGGACTATTAAAAAAGAACAAAATAATGCCATTTGCAGCAACTTGGATGGACCTAGAGATTGTCAGACTGAGTGAAATAAGTCACACAGAGAAGGACAAATATTGTATGATATCGCTTATATGTGGAGTCTAAAAACATGGTACAAATGAACTTATCTACAAAACAGAAATAGAGTTACAGATGTAGAAAACAATCTTATGGTTACCGGGGGGAAGCGGGGGAGGGATAAACTGGGAGATTGAGATTGATATATACACACTACTATATATAAAATAGATAACTATTAAGGACCTACTGTATAGCACAGGGAACTCTACTCAATACTCTGTAATGACCTGTATGGGAAAAGAATCTAAAAAAGAGTGGGTATATGTATGTGTATAACTGATCCACTTTGCTGTACAGCAGAAAGTAATGCAACATTGGAAATCAACTACACTCTAATAAAAATTTTTAAAAAATAGATATATATATAGATATATATATATACATATATTTATATATATAGCAGTCCCACAAAGCTACAGTAAAGGTCACCTGGGGCTGTGTTCTTATCTGGAGGCTTGACTGGGAAATAATCTGTTTTCAAGTTCACTCAGGCTTTTGGCAGAATTCATTTCTTTGCAGCTGGAAGATTGAGTGCCCCAGATTCTGGCTGGCTAGAAGTTGGCAGCTAGAGGCTGCCGCTGTTCCTAGAGACTGTTAAAGTTCCTAGTCGTGTTAGCTTTCCCAACATGTCACTGTACTTCATAGTGACAAAGCCTGCAAAGGGTCTCTAGAGCAAGTCTGCCAGCAAGATGGAGATTTATTTAATGTAGCATAACCACAGGAGTGACATCCATCACCTACTTTTGCCAAATTCTATTGATTAGAAGCAAGTCACAGGTCCTGTCCACACACTCGGGAAAGTCCTACACAAAAACATGAACCTCGGTTTGATGGGATCATGACATGGGAACAGAGGGACCTGAGAGTCTGTCAGCTCTATTCAATATAGACAGGTTTTATCAGCCACAGATGAAAACAGCAGAAGTAAAAGTTTCTCTCAAGTCACCACTAGCAAATGATGACACTAAGACTTAAAAATAAATCTTTCTTATTCCCAGAATTAGAACCTCAATATTGTGAAATGTTTATATCTGGCGGTTTTTTTTTTTTTTTTTTTGGCTCTGTGACTTTTAGTCCACTTCTCAGGATCACTAGCCACTTCAACCCTGGCTCCTGTCCCCATACCAGCTTTATCCCTAGCCCCCACTCAGTATTCACCATGGTACCCTGTTGACAAAGGATGTGTTTCAGATGCCTGCACCCCGCACTCGCTTCTGAAATTTAACTTGCAAAGAGGCCAGGCATGAGAAATAGGTCCCTAGGATGCAGTCTAGAAAGAGACACCCCAAAGCAAGCAGGAAATAAAATAACTCAATAGAGACTAGAGGAAAATTAACTGAAGGACAGAGAAAAAAATGTCATTAAAATGAAGAAAAATGAAAAAAAAAATACTCTCCTCCTTACATTCTGCATGTTATATCTGGAATACTTTAAATTGCAGGCATAGCTATATGTACAAATTGTAGGTGGCCAATGACTACCCTGAAGGCTGCAAATTTTAATAATGTAAAAGTGAAGCAGGCAGCTATTTCCTCTCCTTTGGGCAGGTTGACGGAGGTGATCCTGGATGGATGGTGAGCAACGATGTAATATAGAGACTTGGAGGGAAGGGTAAGAAGTCCAGCCGAAGCCCAAAGCTCTCATCAACATGAAGGGACCAGAAACTGAGGTATAGGCTTGAGGTATAAAGCCAGGGACCAGAGAGACAGGATCAGAGAGACAGCTAAGCAGGAAGACCTTCGGAGTGTCATCCTGGGAAAACACCTAACAACTAGGCTGTATTTGAGGATGATCCCTTGCTACTCAATTAGCTGGATGCCTGTGTCAGGAGGATATCAGACTGTGGCGGACAGAAGGTGTGTATCTTGCAGCATCAGGAAATCCTGAACACCCTTTTCTTTAGTCATCCTCTGTGAGGCTACTCATTCATTCATCAGATACAGCGGGGAATAAAAGAGACAAAAATATCCTCTCTCATAGACTTTATATTCCAGTCAGGGGAATCAAACTCGAACATAATAAACATGCATATTATACAGTGATAGGTGATAAGCCCCATGGAAAACAAGAAACCGGGCAAGGGGTCCAGAAGAGTTAATTATTGGATAGTCTTTACTGAGACAAGGTGACATTTTAAAAACTCTTGAAGGAAGTAAAGGTATGAACAGATAGAGTCTGAAATAGGGTCCTGTGTGTTGTGCCCAAGGAATAGCAAAGAGGAAAGTGCATCTGGAGTGGACTGAACAAAGGGGTAAGTAGTTGTAGATGAGGATAGAAAGGTTATGGGAGTTCTTATCACATAGAACCTTGTAAGCATTTAACAGGATCTGGGTTTTACCCTGAGTGAACAGAGAAGCCATTGGCGAGTTTAGACAGGCACCAGGAAGCCCAGAGGTTTCATTAGTTTGATGTTGCACCTACAAGCAGGCTTCTGTGTCCTCCCCTGTGGCTGATGTTTATCTCTACTCTTTTCTACTTCCAAGTAATAACAATCTTATCAGAATTATAGAAGTCTCCTGACCTTGCATTTGCCCTTAATTCCAGCAGTATGTAGTCACTTGCATTCTTTTAACATGGTTTGCGAAATAATATACAGGGATTGACAAATACCCTTTTAACCAAACACTACCTAATGGATGTGCTTTATAATTTTATTTATTTTTCATTTTGATGCTTTGATATTGTAATAACATTAAAAAATCCGTCTATGTCTACAAAGAATTCTTTTGACAAATTTGTGAATCACCAAAATTTAATGAGAGTGATCTGCATTACATCAGGTCCAGGACTGAGGCCAGTAAGGCCTACAATTCATATTCTGATTTCTCATATTTTCCGTATGTCTTTAGACTCTGTTAAACAGGGAATGACCCTCCTTCACACTTCTGATTTTAATATTCCCTAAACAATTCTTTCCTCTTCCTTCACCCCTTACTTTTACTCTCACAGGTGTAGCCAATTATCTGGTTGCTGGGTAAAAGCCATGGTTATGCATTTTTCTGTTTGACTTAGCTAATCTACCAAAAGATATAAACAACAACGGGGATATTGTTTCTTCTTTCATCTCCATTTCAAACCAGTGTTAAGACTGAGAACAAATGAATGTTTGCTGGTTGGGCTCTCCCAGGCTCGGACTGGGGGTCAGTCCATTTGACTATTATTTAAACTCTATCCACCAAGGTAGTCTTGGAAGGCTGACATTTTGGCCTTTTTTTCTTTTTCTCAATTTGTTAGGGATCTTGAGAGTGGTGAGAGATACTTCAAATCCTAGATACCCTTCTTAGATTAAAATCCTACATTTGTCTCAAGACTCAACAAATTTGGAACTATTGTAACTAAAAGGAGGGGTATCATTGAGAAACCATGATTTTCCACTGTTTTCAACTATGTGTTGCAGTTTTCCTTGTAAATCTCATTCTTGGAATGGTAATATGCTGCTACTAGGTGACAATGTTGCCACACATTCTAGACTTTAAGGCTGAGTTCCTTTTGATTGAGCTAGAAGAATTAGGCATATAATTTATGTTTCTGTGTTAACTTGTGCATAGATTTTAAGTCTATAATTAAGTACATTTTGTCCAATGCATACACCCACAAAAGGAAATATCTCAATTGAAATAGGGAACACTTTCATCACCTTAGGAAGTTTCAGATCACTTTCAAGGAGTCTCAAGAGAATGGGGGAGGGACAGAAGTGGGGAAAGACCCAATTTAGAAAATATCAGAATATCCAAGGTTAAGCATGGTTCAAAAAGTATCCTTCTCACAAATTACATGGCGGGGAGGGGGTGGTAGTCTGTGTCCTACCTCTGCCTTTAGAGTGTTACTTATGAGAGCACGTTGTGCAAGTGAATGTTCTCAGAGTGGAAAAAATAGGTAAAAATCCTAGAACATTTAATGAAATAAGCCCCCAGAAACAATATAGCACTTACTTCAGTGTTTGTCAATCAATATCCCCTTGTTGAAGCATTAATCTTAAACACCGCTTCATCCATTTGCTGACTTGAAGGCAGAAATCTTCCCCAGGACCTTTAATCTTATTGGTAGACTAAACTGCTGGACAGATGCAGTTTTGCCGAGTGATCGGGGCATTTCTCCATATTATCAGTTGCCTTTCATGTGTGGCATCATGAGTGAGTAAAGAGCTATCTATGTGAGTCCTCACTGTAGAACAGCCTCCACCACTCTCGGAACACTTGGAATGTTTGCTTTTTTTCCCCCAGCTTTATTGAGATATAATTGACATACAACATTAAGTTGAAGCTGTACACCATGATTTGATACAAGTATATATTGTGAAATGATTACCACAAAATTAGTTAACACATTCCGTCATCTCACATAATTATCATTTTTGTATATGTATGGTGAGAACAATTAAGATCTATATTCTTAGCAACTTTCAAGTATATAATACAGTATTGTTAACTATAGTTGCCACACTGTACCTTAAATCCCTGGAATTTATTCATTTTAGAATCAGAAGTCTGTAGATTTTGACCAACATCTCCCCATTTTCCCCATCCCCAGCCACCATTCTACTCTCTGTTTCTATGAGTTTGTTTTCTTAGATTCCACATATAAAATGAGATCATATAGTATTTGTCTTTTTCTTGCCTTACTTACATCACTTAGCATAGTGTTGGAATGTTTGCTTTTATCATAAGAAAGGAAATATAAATTCACTCTTGAAAATTAACAAATTACTCACTCTTTCTAGACATTATTTGGATTTTTCCAGCTAAGTATAATTTGATATTTTAATTTTTGCCCACCTAAAATGGCTTAGCAATTTTATTTTTGGAAAAAAAATTGTAAAAATACATTTACAAAAATGCAAATTGCTTTAGTAAAATAGCTGTAAAGATTTTATGTCTTTGGAAAATGAAACAATCAACCAAAACCGAAATAAAACTCAAAAAAAAAAACATGAAAGTAAATAAAATGGCATTTTAAATATTATATTATCAAAAGAAATAGTAAGCAATAAAGGAAGCTTCCTCTAAGTTCTTTAATACAGAGTGCTACACTATGTCTGTGAGATGATGATGATGATGATTATGAAGGTGACAGCAGAACTTAATTGCTCCTAGTGTCAGCCTCTGAGCTAAATGCTTTGCATGTGTCACCTCCTTGCATCTTTAAGAAATAGACATCGTTATTATCGCTCGTTTACAGGTAAGTAAACGGAGACTCAGCTACATTAATGTCTGAGGTGGCCTAACTGCAAAGTGGCAAACCTAGGGGTCAAAATTAAACTGTATGACTCTGAAGACCTTGAACTCAACTCCCATGGCAATGTTTCTCCAAGTATGAGCTATGAACCGTTTACATCAGTGTCAGTGGAAAATTCAGGGTCTTTGGCCTCACACAAAACCTTCTATGTTTATGTCCAACACTAATAATTAAAATTGACCAAGCTCACAGTAATTCTTAAAACACAGTTTCAGTGCATGTCCTCTCCTAACAGCCAACATATCTGCAAAGACAAAGGATGAATACAAAAAGCCATTTTGGGTATAAAATCACTTCTTGGAATAAGGTAGAGACAATTTTTGTCTACTTTCTTTGTCTATGAGAATTGTTTAAATATCATGACATCAAAAAAGAATGATTTGCTTTTACTGAATAGGAAATTATTTTTAATGTATTACAGTTGAATGTTTCTCAACTATTTGGCTGTCCCTCCACACACCTAAGTAATCAAATGTGCTCCTGTTACTAAGAGTGGTGACTAAAGCAGTGTTTGAAAAGGGGGAAGGAATAGGGTGTGTGTGAAAAAAAAAAAAACAACACTGTTGATGGGAAAGTAGTTAATTACAATGATCTCCTTAGATCATTCTGATATAACCTCTAGTTTTTATTTTTTGTTGAATATAGTTGACATACAATATTGGCTTAAGGTGTACAACACGGTGGTTTGACATTTATATACATTAGGAAACAATCACCACAATGAGTCTGGCAATCATCTGTCACATAAAAGCTATTACAATATTGTTGACTATATGTTTTATACTGTATGTTACATCCTCATGACTTATTTATTTTATGACTGGAAGGTATAACCCCTAATTTTAGTTGAGAATCCTTGATGTCATTTTTGTCAACCACTTCTACATCTAATTTCAGTAATGTGCTATTTTGAATCTTGGTGAAAAAAAATCACAGAACATATCACTGACAATATCCATAAAAATATTTGTAGATCAAACATCACATGTTATAGTAACTGAACCACAAAACTTTCAGAAACTAGCCAAAAGGAGTTTTCACTTTATCTTGTTTCATTAAAGGTGGATCAAAAAATTACTTGCTATTCAATGATGGGAAACGTGTATTCTTTCAACAAGACATTCTGGTTAATATATTTTATTGTGTAGTGAATATTTATAAGAAAAAGAAGTTTATAATATATTATCCATGCTGACATAACATATTCTTTTTGATATGAATATAGAATTTACAGAAAATGGTTCAATTATTTCACAGACTATTTATATTCCATCGTTGTAAGTTCTAAATATTTTGATGCTGAAAAATCAATGATCAGATCTAGTTTAGACTGACAGATATCCCCAAATTAAGATGCCAGATATTTGAGTTATTCATTCTGAATAAAACCACAATGCCAAATGTTACTACTGAGTGTAAAGGAAATTGTCATATCAATTAAGATGAAATCAGTAATGATCCATATGTTAAAAAAACATAATTGTGAAGGAAGGCTGAGCCATTACTTAGCAACTTGAGTTTTATATGTTCATAAATACATCATTGATGTAGTAACTCTTTTCCTCTTTTTGAATCTATAGAAAATAGTGATCTAAAAGATATAAAAAACACTATTTTTGTCACCAAATTTCAAGCATGTTTTGAATTTAAAAAAAGAAAATTTATTGCAAATGGAGACACTCTACACGTCTCCATAATCATAGCTCTACATCTCCACAGGGGTGCAAGACTGTCACAATAGAGTGTCGGAAACCATCAATTCCTTTGTAATTTTTATACAATTTATCGCCTCTTGAAATTTTGCCTGTATTGTAGCTCTCTGTGAGCATCTTTTATCAACCATACAGAACTATAAGCTCTTTGAAGGTAGAGTCATAGTATTCATCTTTGTTTCCACACTTGTAGCCTAGAGACTTGACAGTGGTAGACTCTGAGTAAAAAATTGTACTTTTCTGTGTCTGCTCTTCTCATGGATGACCTGAGCAGAGAGGTTATGAAAACAGGTATTCCTGTTTTCCCATGATATAAACCATGGGAGAGCCAGGACCTGTGTTTTCTACAAGGCTTTATCACAGAACTAGGTTATTATTGTTGTCAGAAACATTTATCTCAACAACAGAAAAAAATTTTTAAGTGTTTTATCATGTGGACATAACTGCATTAAGATTTTCCAAGTTTCTTCTCTCCAATACTTTGTGAGGATTATTTAACATAATTATTAATCACCTACTACATACAAGGCACTGAAGAAACAGAAGAGGAAAATATAAGCATGTCCCCGGCAGCACTCACAGACCTTACTGAGCGAACATCTCAGAACTAAAGCAATCAGGATTCAGCCTTAGGTTACCAAGTGAGGAAGGGAGCATTGTAATTTAGGGTAAAGGGAGAAAGAGGTGGAGTCAGGAATGTTGGACATCATTCTGTGTGCCCCATCAGGGCAGTGCTAGAATTAGGCTATAGCACAGAGTTCTAAGTTCATTGTGTGAAATTATGTTGCCAACATAAGACTGTGGGTCATGCATTTTGATATGAAGTCAGCTCTCCTTCTTGAACATTTTCAAACAAAGCCTGAATGGGCTTTTTTTAAATTAAGGAGCTTGTAGTGGAGATTTTATGATAAAGTACTAATGTTGATGTTGGGGATACGTGGAATGGGAAGGGAGAGGAAGCTGAAATAGTAAACTTTCTGACATCTCACCTGGCCATACTTCTGTGTCTGGAATCAGGTTACCAAGCCAAAGTCAGGAAATCTGGGGATGATTCAAATCTCTAAACCTAGGTCAGAGACAAAGGACATAGACTTACAAAGATGGACGCACTAAATAACCAAAATTAACTAAACACCTTCAAATATTATTAATTTAACTTTATTAGTTCATTTATCAAACCCAAATAAAACTATTACCTTATATATTAGTGATCTCAAATTATACTTCTATCTATGGAAATAATTGATAACACACAAATAATATCTTCTTATATAAATTGAAAATTGTGAATCAACTTATATCTTACATTTCTGTTAGCATTAATATTTTGAATTATTAAGCCCCCCAAACTAGACCTTTTAGTCAAATAACATTTTCTTTCTTTTACCAAAAAAGAGCTGCCAAGGAAACTAATTTTTAATTCCAAACTACAGACTATTTTTGCATTTAACCACTCTACTAAACAATAGAGTGTGATCCTTAACAGTTGTTCAAAAATGTGAACCTAAGACACTTATATAACAAATTATAATATACAAATAAATTTTATTAACTTTTAGCTACAAAGATGGAAATATAGTTTGATATAATTTAGAAATATGTTTATTGAATGCTGAAACAACAAAGAAAAATTCTGTTTAAACATAATGTTTCCAGAGAAAAAAGCAGGGATTATTTCTTTTATTAAGAGAAACTGAAGTGAGATAATTTTCTAGTGCTGGTCCTTAGGTAAGCACTCACCTCATTTGTACCAGTAGTTTTCTGTATCATTTATCATATACGTTCTTTTTGAATACAAGAAAAGAGAGACATACTAAGGAACTGTTAAGTAAAATAATCACTGTTAAAGTTTCCCATACACCTTAACTATAATTTATCTTTTATTGCTCCCATTTACGCAGTCAACACTTTAATACTTTCTGCCTTTTACTGCAATAAACTGTCCTCATATGCCTCCCTTTTCTGTCAATATTAGCATCTAAGTATAACAATTGATATAGCATATAAAAGTCAGACTTGAGAATCTGTCTTATTCCCTCATATTTCCTATATAACTTACTTTGGGCTCACAAAGATGATATAATTGTTAACACTAATTGAATGAATTCCCAATAGTTGGCTAGTGTGGGGACGAGTGTAAGAGATAAAGAAAATAATATTCTCTTGCGTTGAATAATGTCATTATCTGAAATGATCCTCAATTTTCAAAGAATTAAGAATAAAATGGTTACCAATAAAAAGAAATTGAATATAATTTTCTCTTTACTCAGAAACAGAACCTTAGAATGAACGATACAGAACCTCCTGATTCTTTTAATCTTGGATTAATCAGCAGAGTTACATTAGGGAAAAGTCACTGTGACTCCAGTGGTGAATTAGGCAATTTTACCAATAAAGATTTAGTCATGCTTTGGGCTATTTTAAAGTATTTGTATTGTAGATGTATTTATTCATCGCAAGTTACACCAGTATACACCGAAAAGGCTAGAGTGAAGAAAATGTATTCAAGATTTTAGTCACATTCAAAAAGGCCACTTTAAAATTAGGATGATAGAATCAGCCTGCATTAGTTATCTACTTTCCAAACGACTGGTATGGCTGTTTTCCTAAATCTGGATGTTGAGTACAAAATTATCTTCTATAGTAAAGTGGTAGACTCTAGATATATGAAATCAAAGCAGAAGTATGCTGAGTCATCTTAAAAGGGATAGTTATGTCAAGGTCTGGTTGACCAGATTAAGCTCCTTTAAAGAATGCAGGGGAAGGTGGTTACTAAAGGAAGAACAGAATATCAGCAAAGCAAATTAATTAATAAATACACATATTCTATATACCAAGGGCTATGCTCATTTCTGAGAATATAGCAGTAAATCCTAATTTCTAACCTTTCATGTTCATAAAATTGAATGAATAAACAAATAAACATATAGTAAACAAATGTATTCATAAAATAAGTATATACTTATAAATATAATATACATAATATATAATCTTATATCCCTGTATGTATGTATGTATGTACGTAGATCCCAGAAGCAAAGTGGGTGAGAGTAACGGAAAACAGCGTTCTACTTTAGACTGGGATGTCAGAAAACATAGCTCTTGGGAGTTAATATTCATGCTAATGTTTGAAGGGTGAGCAAAACTTGGCCAAAGGAAGTGGGGAGTATTTCAGGGAAATAGAACAGCAAGGGCAAAAGCCCTGAAGTGAGATAGAGATTTACCTGTTGGAAAAAAAGGAAAGTAGGTCAATGTAACTGGAACCTAATAAGGGAGAGACCAGTAAAAGACAATGTTGTGATTTTTGTGAAGGCTGATGGGTTTTTCCCATCCATCTCACACTTCTGCTGTCCTCATGTTGGTTTCATTTTCAGACAGCTTTCTCCACTTTGTGGCAAACATTAGCAGCTCCAGTCTTTAGGGCTCAGAAAGCCAGAGACATTCCTGTCTTCACAAATCTGCTTCTTTTGTGGTCTTTCCCACCTAATTTAAAGGGGATTCCATCCTTCCAATTATTTGAAGGCAAAAATGGTGTCATCTTTGACTCTCCTCTTACATGCCAAATATAAGCTGTAAGGATTTCTTGTAGGAAACACCTTCAAAATAGTTCCAGTGTCTGCTCAATTTTATCATGTGTCCCTACTACCATCATCTTTCACTTGGATCACTGCAAGAGCTGTCTCTGTGATCTTTCTATTTCACACTTGCTCTGCTTCAGTTGACTTTTTTTTTTTTTTTTTTTGTCTTGTCTGCGTTGGGTCTTCGTTTCCGCACGTGGGATTTCTCTAGTTGCCGTGAGCGGGGCTACTCTTCGTTGTGGTGTGCGGGCTTCTCCTTGCGGTGGCTTCTCTTGTTGCGGAGCATGGGTTCTAGGCACACGGGCTTCAGTAGTTGTGGCATGCGGGCTCAGTAGTTGTGGCTCATTGGCTCTAGAGCACAGGCTCAGTAGTTGTGGCGCACGGGCTTAGTTGCTCCGCGGCATGTGGGATCTTCCCGGACCAGGGCTTGAACCCGTGTCCCCTGCATTGGCAGGCAGATTCTCAACCACTGTGCCCCCAGGGAAGTCCCTCAGTCTACTTTTAAGGCAGCAGCCACTCCTCTGACCTCATCTCTACCTCATCTATTATCTTTTCTCTTTGCTCACACAGCTCCAATCACATTAAAAAACCATAATTGTACATACATGTTTCCAGGCTTTAGTTTACTGGATCTACCTCAGGAAATTAAAGAATTTTATGACAACATACATGTAAATGTTTACTATCATGATTCCTAATAAATTCTAATATTAGCAGCTATTAATATTATTATTGATGATTATAAAATTGATTAGTCAATACAGACAAAACATGCTATTTATAAAGACTTTTACTTCTATTGTTCTATTTCTAGTTGTGTCCATAAGCTAATACAATACCATTAGAATTTAAACAATGCATTTTTTGTAAGGTACCTAGTTTAAAAAGTTATTAATTTTGTATTAATTTGGAGTAAATCTGGACAAAGTAGACAAATGACACCATTGAAATTCAAGATTTAGACTTTAGGTGGCTGAAAAGTTACTAAAATAGCACCCCTTAAGGAAAAGTACACAATAAGCTATAAGCACAGAGACTTGACATAGTGTGTGATGCCTATATGCTTATGGAGTGAGTGACCAGTGAACATGGGACTCGACAAACACTGCAGCTGAAGGGAGTAACCAAGAGGATGTTACAAAAAATTTATGGTTCTTCTTTATTACTTATTTGCAATTTCTCGCTTTGAGTACCTTATCCTTGTATCGGGTATCTGAAAAAAGTAAAAAAGGGACTTGGAGAAAACAACTTGCTCCAGAGTGACTCTCCATGTCTTATTTTCAAACTGTTTTTTGCTCTCTAATTTTCCTTTTTATGGTATACTTATTGCTTAAATGATAGATAGAAGGAAGTTCATGATAGGAACCAATTACATTAAAAAACAAAAATAACGTTCTGTGTGCAGTAGTGAGAACACTACAGATTTCATTTCCTGCACTGCTTACCCCCTACTTGAAATATATATTATGTAAATTAGTGCCTCATCCATTTCACTTTAAAGCTGGTGAAATATTTCCAGTCTCTATACATTAAAAAAAAAGGAGTCATCTAATATACTCTATATTCCAATTAATTAATTATTTATGAAATGACAGCATAATGACTAAAAAAAGGAAATGTGCATAACAAGGCAACTAAACCCCTTTCAGGAAGAATCTCCTGCCAAGAAAGTATTGAACTATATGTATAATATTATAAAATATGTTTTTCAGTACTGGTATTTGAGTTCTACAAGAGGAAAGGCACATTCTTGATAAACAATAATAGGAAAACATAATTATTTAAGACTCTCCATAATAAGACATTCATAATCTGAGTTCTTTGTGTGAAATAATGCTCCTTTTCTGGCAAAAATGTGATTTGGTAGATGAAAATCTACATTTTGTTATATGTGAATATAAAATATGTCAATTGTAAAGCAGGCTATTTTTCTCCAGTGTGTTTCATAAAATTTACCATGACAGAAGTACAAATCTTAGTTTATCCTGGAATCTGTTTCTTTTATTAATAAAACTTATATTTAAACATATAAATTAAACTAGAATTGAATGCTATATTCTTTGTCTAGGAAACCATTCTCATTTATTTCCTAGTGAAATTGAAAGTATATAATGGGATTTCATAGAACATGAATATAAAAATATGAAATAAAAATAATGTCAATATTTATATCAATGTTATCATGTTACATGGCTTTCTGTGGTGTTTCAACATGTTGCCATTAATCTAAAAGAAATATGACAATAAGACAAAATGTAAACTTAATTTGGGACAGATTCTTGTATTCTACAGGAAAAGTGCATAAAGTGCATATCTTTTAACAACACGGACACTCTAAAACTAAAATTCTTAGTGAAACATTAACTGACTATATATTTTAACTGGGAAGTCAATGAGAATATACATATTTGTTCAACTTGAAACACTATAAATAAACTATAGAACATCCTGTCATTTATAACTATATATAAATGTCTATATTTTCATATATAATAAGAAATTTATTTATTAAATTTTATTTTAAGAAGGACCTCATTAAAAACAGTGAGAAAATAATGTTTTTCCCTGCCTGGCATTGCCACAATATTTATTGCTGTTACAGTAAATTATTAGGTCAAGAATGAATTCTCCAGTGGACAGTAGCCATGTTGGGCATTTCAGAACATGAGAAGTTTTTATTGCATCCAAAAGAAAGCTCTGGGGTCATACAATAACAGCATAACTATGAATATTTTTTATGAAGGCCATAGAAACCAATGCCACTTAAATATGTGTGTTTTCATTCCACGAATATATATTTTTAAGTTTTGCTTAACCCTAACCTCCACTTACCAAAACCACCCTCCTTAAAAGGAATGGATAATTACAAACATCCAAAAAATTGTTCAGCTACACAATTATTCCTTTTCAGTCTGTACTAAAGTCTTTCCTTCATTGGTTCTATCCCAGTCACATTTAAACATGCTTTAACTGCTTCCACATTTAAGTATGAAACAAACAATCAAACATTTGAATGCATACTCACATGCATGAATCCAATCCAAAGTCTCAATTACCATCTCTAAACTGATAATTCCTTAATTTTATCCTCTATGTGCTTAATGGACAGCTCATGAACTGCAAACTTAGAATGTTGATATATCAGTTTTTCTCACAAATTTTTCCCTTCTCCAGGTTTATCTATCTCATGAAATAACCTGCAATTACTCAACCTTGGAAATATCTTTGATTTGTTTTTATTCTGTTCCCCACTACAATTGTTAATCATCAAATTCACTTGATTAATTCTACCTATTCAAGATGTCTTAAAAGATATACTGATATCTCAGCATCCTGCCACTAGCATGGGTTGCATCTTTGTCCTGACCACTGCAGTTATCTCCTGTTGGTTTCCCTGCATCCACTTGCCCTGCTCCAAATCATTATTTTCAGATAAAAATCCAACTGTGTCAGTTCTGCTTAAATTTTTCTAATGAATTCCCATTGATCTTGTTATAGAATCTGAAACATTTAATAGAGCTTAAAAGGATCTCCACATGAAGCCTTAACTTCGCAGACACATTTTACCATACCCTGCACCCAGATATTCTAGACTTTATAGTGCCTCAAATATGCCATATTCTAATTCTAGTCCAGTGCTTTACATATGCCGCATTCTCTGTTTAGATTGAGCTGACCCATTCAATTCTGTAGTTTCACTTCAGTAATCTACTTTTCCTTATAACCTGAGCATAATGTCATTTTATCAGAAAATCTTCCCTAATGCCATAGACTAGGTTAAAGTACCCCAGTATATGCTCTTTTATCACAATGTTCCTCTATGTACATCACACATGCACTTATTCTGTCTAGATAATCTACTCCATGAGGACTGCCACCTTCTCTATCTTATTCTAGCTTCATTTCAGTGCTTAGGATAAGTTTTAATCAATCAATGCATGTTTGATAGAATTGAATATACAGTTAGTCATAAAACCTAAACACATAGTTATCATTTATGTTTTGTTTTGTTTTTTACAGATCAAGTTTTTTCAGTGGTGTACTAAAGGCACATGATTATTTAATGAAATAACAATCATTAAACAAATCATCTGAGGAAACCCAGGGACTGAAGGGAATTAGTGTTAATGCACTGTGTTTATAACAATTTTGCATAGTGCATTGTATTGTGCATAGATAATGAGATAACACTTTGAATACGTCATGTAATGTCATTGGCCACATCATGTAATAGTGATCAATATTTTGTTATCTATGTTGACTTATGCTTTCAGACTGTGGTCATGCAGTAGAATAGACATTCTGAGCTGAAAATTGTACACTTGCTTATAGTCTTCACCTGAACGAACACTGGTTCACTGCTTTTTTTCACCCTAATAAACTTTCAGGACTAAGCACTGGGAAGAGTGATCTCCTTGGACAAATAGGTCAGTGAGGCATAAAGACAGAAAGGTAAGGATTTGACAAATTGCTTCTTGAATAAAAGAGGAGCACAAGAGGGAGTTCTGGCTTCCAGGTATCATCTAAGAAAAAGTATTAAGAAGTATATGGAAAGGAATGCCTTCCTAGAGATCACACTTACGTTTCCTCTTTTTATTTCCTGAGCCATACTGAGAAGGAATTTTTTTTTTAGACAGGGGTTCATTTGAAGTGTTTATTAAATGTAAGGGGTTTTGGGTTTTTTGTTTGTTTGTTTGTTTTGTTTGCTTGTAACTTGTACTTCATCCTCAAGTTTATAACAAAGGAAGAAAAGGAAAGAGTAGTCAGTCACTTTGGAGACTGAATGAGCCACAGTAACTTCTCTTCCCAAGATACCAACAGTCAGTGTAGAAAAAACAATTATAATTACGATTGAAAGCTTAGTTTAAGCAGTGAGAAGGGAAGTATTGGCACTGTTCTATAATCCCTTGAGAGTGTTTTGCTTTGGCATTTGGTTCCAGTATAAATAATGCTTTCATCCTTTAATGGCAACGCTAGCCATTGTTATCTGGCATAAATGCAAATATCTATAATATTAAAGATACTTGGGTTTTGGAGGGTGTCTCAAAGGCGAGTTGCAAATGTCAGAGATGTCCTGGACCTGCATTTCTCCCGGGTCCCGCCTGAGTAAGCATCTACTAAATTTGCTCCAGAGATCCCAATCCCCTGGAGTTGGGAAGGCCAAAATGGTAGAAATGACGCACATAGAAACACCAGGGAACCTAGTGATAATGAGGAGTGGGTGAGGTAGCCATATGTTCAAATTATTTTATGAAAAACGTTCTCCATGACAGCAATTGATTGGATCATTCTTATGAAGCTCAAATACTGAAGCCTAACCTCACTTCGGATCCACGGTGGCTCAGAGAAGAGTCAGTTCCTGCTGTTATTATGTCCAGACAAAGGGCTCATGCAGAGAATGCTACACATGACGAGGACTTGCTCCAGCTTTTAAGAAATACTGTCCAAGGACTTCAGGCAGCCCATGGATATTGAATCACTGAGCTCATTCTCATCTACATTCTATGGATAGAGCATGTCAGAAAGTAAAAAAGGTAACAAAGGAAAATGACAGTATCCCTGCTCCTCACCTAGGTTTCTACCAAATGACCATCCCCAAAGTCCCCAATTCAGAGAATTTTATTCCCAAAATAACCTGAGAGGGAGAGGTCACAGAAGGCTTTGTCATTTCTTAGATTATGCTCAGAGCATAAAATAAGGCCACAAGGTGTTTGACCCTTTGGAGAAATATTGTGCTTTTTGAAATCAATAATTTGTGAGAACACAGAAAACATGCTGATATACTGTATATTCCCTAAGTTCCACAGCCCTGGGCCTTCTCATCATGGAAATGCATTAAAAAAAGTAAAAAAATATACATATGGCTGTGATAGACCATGGTAGTCTGAATAGACTCATTAGTAATAAATTGTCAAAATATTTCCTGAATTCAGAATGCCCTGGGGTGTTTATGAGGAAGCTGCTGGGTTTTATCACAGGATTTGAAGAGCAGATATAATTAAAAACGTATGGTTAATGAGAATTTTAAAAATACCTTTGTTTTCTCAAATGGTTTTATTACTTTGGCAGTATGCTCAAAGGCAGTGAGTGCTTCCCAATCTTTTTCATGGCGTGATATACATAGAAAATAACAACATTGGTGTGGAAACACAAGAGTAATTGGGAAGAATGCTTCAGGGCAAGAAGGTTGCCGGGCCAGGTGACTCCAAAAGCCACAGGCCCACCACGCAACCATGATGAGAATGAATTCAGCAGCACTTAAAAAAACCCAACACTTTATTAAGGGAAGATTGACATACAAAAAGCTGAACATATTAAATGCTTAATGAGTTTGGCGATAAGTATATACCCATGAAACCATCACTATAATCAAGGTCATAAACATATCTATTACCTCGAACAATTTCCTCTTGCTATCTTTATTTTTTTTCTTTAATTAAAAAAAATAATCAATGTCATGTCAGTTTCTGTTCATTTCAGTTTCAACAGGACACTGTAAATCAACTATACTTAATTAAATTTTTTTTTTCTTTTGTGGTAAGAGTGATTAACACAAGCTAGACTTGTAGCAAATTTTTGAAGTACAGGATACAGTATCATTAACTATAGGCCCTGTGTTGTACAGTAGATCTCTGGAACTTATTATCTTGCATAACTGAAACTTTGCACCCTTTGACTGACACCTTCCTATTTTTGCCTCCCCACAGCCCCTGGCAAACACTACTCTATGCTTTGGTTCTATGAGTTTGACTATTTTAGGTTCCCCATAAAAGTGTAATCATGCAGTATTTGTCCTGTGTCTGGCTTATTTCACTTAGCATAATGTCCTCCAGCGCTTCTTAACCCTTCACTGTACATGAGCCTGCAATGGCACACTGATTGGAGAGCTCCATCCTCAGGTATTATTTTGAGAGAAAAGCTCATTGGGGACATAATTTAACTGGAAGTCTAGTTCATGCAGGTTTACAAATTTATTAGTGTATTTTAGCTTATAATGCTCTCTGTTGGGATATGCCTAGGGAGAGCATGACTTCAGCTCAAAAACTGTGATAGATCCCAAAGGCACTGAGCATCAGCTACCTTCACACCTTACTGAAAGTTTCTTCTTGAAGAGAGATCTGACGGGCATATTTCCATAATTGCAACAGTCTACCACTTGTGCTGAGGACATCCATTTCTCCATTGTTAAGAAAGCAGCACATCTATTGTTCATTCTCAGGAGCTTCTTTCTCCTGAAGGGAAATTTAGAAGAAGAAGTTTGGGGTTTCACAAAACAGCCCAGGGCCATGACTTGTGTTAATACTTTCCCTCCACTGCTGTTCATTCTACACCTCCCTCACCCTTATTGATCTCACCTTTATGATCTTGGTGGTTTGGCTGTTGGCTTGACTCAAACCCTCATTCCTGAGAAATCTGAGCCCCTGGCATCCACATGCTTCTCAAGCCAGGGTTGCTGCATTTATCCATTTACAGTTATAGCTGGGCAAGCAGAACCCTAATGAATTAAGTTTTCCACATACTTTTCCTGCCCCAGCGGTGTAACAGCAGGTATCTGTCTTCTTTTGCTGACCAGTTTCAATTGTCTGTCTGTATGGGAACTCCTCTAGTATTGATCTTTGTGCCAGATCTTCTCTTTGGACCAGCCAACACTTTCTCAGAGCTACATCACAGTCAGAGGTTTTTTTCTACCCCATCTTCCCTTTTTCTCCATCTCTCTCACAGGTATCAGATCTGCATCATGATCTGAATGCTTTCTTATCCTACTCCTGTTCCCTTCTCCCTTTATCTTTCACAGTCATTACCCCTAATAAATATTTTGCACTATTAACTCTGTCTTGTTCACTTCTCAGAGGACACAGATACAATGAGCAAGTGTGGGAAGGGAAACAGAATAAGTCAGGCTGAAAAGTGCAGCATCCTCTCCAAAGGAATGAAGTTGAACTAGAATAAATCTAAAGGAGATAAGAGGGGCTAGTTTACCAGACTTTGCAGTACCTAATAGGTAGTCCATAGAACCTTACACAACGATTTTAGAAATCATTAAAGAAAAAAACTTTAAAGCAAACTCAAATTTGGGTCTTTAATCCAAAATTGAAGAGGCTTTCATGTGTGAATGCTTCCTAATATTGCATTGTCGACATTCATCCTCCTGGGTCTAGAAGAGATTATCATTTGATTATTAATTATGTTAAATTAAGTATTAATAGTACTTATGAACAATTATCACTTATTATCTTCTATGGTTGGTACTTGGTTCAGTGACTAAGAACTTGAGCTGCTATTGTCCGGTAAAAATTTATACCTGGTGGTACATGCTGAACTTGAGCAGGGGAGAAGTGGACACCCCATCACAAATATACTGCAGGTAATAGATATGAGTCTCATTCTCTGTTTACCTCATTGTGGGTGCTAATTTTGTGGGTAGTACTTGCTGGCTTTTGGGAATTCAGAGATAAAAGTCACAGTGCTTTCCATAGAAAAGGTGACATATAGATTCAATTGTATTATATTATGATAAATGTTATAGTAAATGTAATCATGTGATTTTATGAGCTAATATAGGGAGTTCCCTAACTTAGCCTGTCATAGAGGAAGTGAGAAGGCAAGAAAATATTTCCATGCTTTGAAGCAAGCATGAGCAAGCTAGCAAGCAAGCATGAAGCAAGCTAACAAGAAGAATGAGGATAGCATGTTTGAAGAAGTGAAAATCCTTCCATATTGTTCAAGAATGGAATAAGTGTGGAATATTTAGACATGTGTCTGGGGCAAAAAACTAAGGCCCAAATGAAGTTAAGTAATGGAGTAAGATTTTCTTTTAGCAGTAAAGTGAAATAATATTTTCAAAATATCATTTGTCAGTAGTATAAAATAAATATCGATTTTCTAATATTATTTTTATTATATCTTTCTTCACTGTTTGCAGTCAAGTGTTTGGCAGTTAAAAAATTTGAATATTGCTATCATTACCTTTTTATCATTTTCTCTAAGTCCTTTCCTTCTTTCTGGTATATAACTTTTCCTCTATTTATCTATTAGTCTTTGCCTAATCTTTTCTTTGATGCTAAAGAATGTTGAAAAATCATTCATTTCTAAGTACATCTTCATTCATTTGACTATAGCAACATCTCAGAATTACTTTTATTTCAACTTTAAAAGATAAATCTCAGTTGTGTTTAATAAATATATATTCTAGATTTGTTTTTAATACTGATAGTTTTTTCTTTATTCCTTAGAAAGATGCCAGCTAAATTCTCTGTTATGAGTCAGAAAGTTATTCAAGCCTACTATATTTCATAGTAAATAAAATTAAAATAATTAGACTTCCTCAAGAGCAGAGATAACCCTCAACATATATTGATAGGGACAGAGTAAAGGGACAAAGTAGGTGATTAAATAGTTAATCCCACTAGGGGATTGTAAGTAGAAAAAAATATGGGAGACCACTGTAAGTTAATGATTACTCAAGAAAGCAGTTTTACTTAACCACAAAACCAAGCAGGCTTGCCTAGCAACAAAACCATGCGACAGAAGCACGAGACATGTCCCCAAACAGTAAAACAATGGTGGCATGAGACCCACATCCTGCCCAGTGAGCTCAGTAAGTCAATGATCCCTAGGACATACTCTCTGCACACATAAAAAAAATAATGTATGGAAAGGTGCTCATTGTACAGAGACCTGTAATAAGTTTTACAGTCCTGGCTTGACCATGGAGGGACAAAAAAACTCCCCTGCCCAACCTGGAGGAGGAGCTGTTGATGAAAGCATAACGTCTACTCAAGAATGAAGAAGAAAGTGATCTTTTCCCCCTCCTCACTTTTCCTTTGATTATAAGACTGTAGCCCACTAAATTCTCGGGCGCGGCACTCTCTCGCCCACACTCTTGTAAGTCTCACAAGCATCCTATTCCTATAAATCGTCTCTTATCCATCACTTTACCTCTTGCTGAATTCTTTCTGCACTGAGACATAAAGGATTGGGCTCCTTGGAGCCCCCCTAAATGAAACCAATTGGTTTCACATGTGACTATATATATATATATATATATATATATATATACACATATATGGAATTTTTAAGAAATCTGTAGTACTTAATGCATAATTGGTCATAGATACTTTTGAGTAACTAATAAAAGTGACATTTTCTCCCCAGAAAAATGAACATAATTTTATCAGATATTTTTTATAAAATTTATTGTATCGAAACTTTATTTTCCTCACATGGATAGAATAGGAAAATAATCCTTACAAAGAGTTACGTCTCTCTCAGTTGTATCTTTCGCATACAAACAAATTCCACTTTCAGAGAAGTAAATATATTTTTTTAAATGTCTTAATAAAACCAAATTCTATTTCTGCACAAAAGTGTATTTCAAGAGAAAAACAGCTATAGTTTGATTTGCATAAGAAATTGAAATTTCAAGCAGTCTTTTACATGGCAAGTTCCAAGTGATGTTTTATATCCAGTTGATTTTGATTTTTCACTTTTATAAGTAATGCAATCTCTTGCTCAATGTTAGTCACAGTATCAGGATCAGTATCAGAACTCCTACAATTTGTTTTTCCAGATACCCATAGCCTTGTGTTAAGAATCACTAGATTCTAAGAGAATATTTGTGTCAGAATATATATTGATCTCTTTTTAGTCAAGTTAATGAGATAACATCTGGCTCAGGCTGAATTATGGACTATGTATTGGTAAAAATGAACCTGATTTCAATTCTAAGACAAGTTTAACAAAAGTATGATTAAAAAGAGTACTAACAGTTCCTAGGTCTGTAAGTCTTGGTTTCCATTAAAGGAAACAAGGTTTATGTTTTTTTCACTCCAACCTAGAAAATCTGTTCCTGCAGCACTGAAAAATTTTTCATAGCTATTTGCCTATAATCGATGGTTCTGGTATCATTTCAAGGTTCTGGCCAAAGAAAATGAAATTTTTCAGCAGCATCCATTATGGTGGTTGGAGGGTGTTGAATTGAAGATTCATCTTATTTGTAATGCAAAAAGTTTTCCAAGTTTTTATTGAGCTCTTTCTTGTACAATAGTTCTGAGAGTGGCTTTCTTCTACCTGTGATAACAGTGAAATTTACACCAATATTTGAATCAAACACTTGAGTCCTTCCTGTGGGAAAACCTTCAGTGTGCATTAAGATTCACACTCTCTTCCTATTTCTTGATCAAAGTGCTAATCTAAAGCCCTCGTTCCAATAAAATTGATAATATTCATAGCATTAGCCAAGTATATTTGTTTCCAAATAACCAAAATAAGATGAAAACCAGTTGAACAAAAAATGGAATTTGGGGGTTAGGGAATCCAAAGATAATTAAAATAACCAAATTAAGAGGACAGAAATGCAGGTGGACCCCAGTCACTACTGAAAATAGGGACTCAAAAAACCCACAAGAACTTTCCCGCTCTAGTCTCTGCTTTTCTTAGTGGATTTGTTATATTTCCCAGCCCCCCCCCCCAATTTTATTTTTCCTTGTTCTAGGAAACGTAACTGTTGATACCTTCAAGATTTTAAATATAATAACTTCTACAGGGGAAGAATTTATCTAGAATCTCAGTTTCCAGAGACTCATTAATCCAGCCTTGTTCAGATGAATTCTATACTGATCAGTGTGGCAAGTGCCTGAGGTCATATAACAACTTAGAAGCTTCCAGAATAGCAATATGGATAGGATATTGCACCAATAAGATTATAGGGACAACTGGGAAAATATTTTCATTGATGTCACCCACAACATGTTGAAATAAGTTTTAATGCTAATAGATGCTATACAGAAAAGAATACTACACAATGTGGCTACCTGTTTTAAAATCAGACAAACTAAGCCTTTCAAGAATTTCATCAATGTTTAGAACCACCTATTCTTATTCTGCTCAGTGTTTTGTATGACAAATTTTTCTCCATGTGGAAGTTGTAGACAGCCTTTAAAGTTTTCAAAAGAGGTTTAGCTTAAAAAATGATAATTTTTTTCTGGTGTCAATAGGAATGCAGCCCCAAATTGGGAACTAAAGACTCAAGTAAGCATTATTAGTTTTATCCTAGAAAGGGAAAATGGTGTATCTCTCAATATTACTAAGACATATATAAAAATAATTAAAGAAGCTTTAGTAATTCTTTGGTAATGACATCATGAAAAAGTAGATGTTTTCATTTTTTATGGTAGAAATTGTCAAACATATTTGAGTTTGCATAAATAACAAATTACTATGTGCCCATCAAACAGATTTAACAGTTATCTATATATGCCCAATCTTATTTCATCTATATCTCTTTCACTTGTCTCCATAACAGATTGTTTTAAAGTAACTACTAGACATAAAATCATTTTTCCTGTAATACTGAAATAGGTATATCTGCAAGGAGATTGAAAATTTAACTTAGTTTTATGTGTTTGCTTGAATCAGATTTCAAAGGGTTTTATAGCTTTATACATTGCATTAGGCTGATCAATCTACTAAGTCTCTTTAATTGTTTTCTTTTAATTTAATTGTTCCAGAAGTGGGATGGATTTCTCACATTTTGAATTTTTTATCTCTGTGAGAAAAAGGAGTAGTAACTGCTAATAGGTAAAGAGTTTCTCTTTGGGGTGATGAAAACATTCTAGAATTAGATTGTGGTAATGACTGTATAACTTGTAAATATACTAAAATCCACTAAATTGCACACTTTTATATAGTGAGTTTTATGGTATGTGGATTATATTTTTTTTGAAAAAGGAAATAAAATCAGAACATTTAAACTGGAATAGAATTAAGGTATCTTCTGGCCCAGTGGTTTCCGAACTGGCTGATTATTGAAATCACGTGAAGAGGTTCTGATATAAATAAATTTTCTAGACATTCTTATTTCATAGGTCTGAAGTGAAGCATAGAAGTATTATATTTTAAAAGAGATTCTGTGATTATGATTAATATTTAGGTTTCAAAACCATTAAGAGGAAAATAAAGCCCAAAGAAATGTGATCCCAAGGATCAAGGAGCTAGTAGCAGCAGGAATCATAAGCCAAGCCTCTCAGTTTCTTTTTCATGATCTTTTCATAATGCTGTGCTGCTTCCCATTATAGACAGCTTCAAACCAATTAAACTTGATACACATGATCCTTTATGTCTCCTGTATATCCTATAGTGACCCAAGAAAAGCCATTTAAGCTGGGTTTCTTCTCATTTACCCTAGGCCAACAATCCATCTCTTTCCCATTTCTGCCCCCTTCCCTTCAAAACCCTTGCTTCTCCCTTTGATCTGGAACAAGAGAACAGTGAGGTTTATGTTGCAAATTTAGACAAGCATGCTGAGGAAGGGGAAGTAGATCAAAATAAATCCACAATTCTGTTTCAACACGATGGATTTAAGTATATTGTTATTGTTGTATTGTACCTGCCTCTTTCTAATTTTGTCTGCCTGCCTTTTCATGCCCCTCTCCCTCCCTCTCTCTCTCTCTCTCTCTGTTTCTTTTTAAAATTTTCTCTACTCTGAGACCATCTTCCTAGTTCCTGGGAAGAAGGTCAACCAAAGCAGAGTTGATATTACTACATTCTACAATATATGTTATTAATGCCTATGCAAATACTTTGTAGCTAAAACAACCATGTGGTTATATGTCTACGGAGGAGAAACATAAAGTTATAAAGGAAAAACTATGAGAGAATTATTAATGTGATTTTCACTTTGACCTTTTTACTTGCATGATCTTCATCCTAGTTGGTCTAAAGAACACATTGACCAGGGTATAGTCTAGCATTCCTTACAGAATGAATGAAAGGAGTGTGAGGTCATGATTTAATATGATGATTAACTTAATTACATGAGTTAAGAATTGTGAAGTGGTTAGAGCTATGTCTGACGCATAGTGCTTTTTGAGTGTTATTATTGTTAGTATTACTAAAGGAGTCACAACATGGATTTCTCCCTGTAGTATAATAGTGAAGATACTTCTTCTGCCCCAGTTCTTGAAACAAGGTTTACTTCACTGGGGGTGAAGTGTGGGTGATGTTAGGGGGTGATAAAAAGGATTCGGGGATGGAAACAAGAGATGGAGGCAGAAATGTAAACTGATAGAGACCAGATCATCTAATAAACAAAGCACCAAAGACTTCTAGCTCTTTCCTGCCAGCTTATGTTTGCGCACAACTACCTTCAGACATCATCTTGGGGGGAAAGCATTGGAGAGCAAGGCTATTTGAGAGAGGTAGCATTTTTTTCTAGAGAGACTGAATATTAACTGAAAAGATTGTTTAAATGATGAAAGGCAGTAAAGGGACTTCTGCGGCTATTCCTTTGCTACCATGTTGTATTTGTTGTTTTCTTCTGAAAACCCACTATCTATTCTTCCTTCAGTCGCCTCATTTGGCAATTCATCTTCTCACACTCTTAAACTGAACATATGGTTTCATTTCTGTGGTCCCACCTCTTAACTCTATATAAGTGTTTTATTTAAAGCTGTGATCCTGTTGTGTAGCATTAATATTAGCGGGTGATATTTTTCTCACGTACAATCCAATGTAAAAGACTGAATAGTTGAATTTGACAAGTATCCCTTCTAATGAACACAACAGTGCCAAAGATAATTCTGAAGCAGTATATTTGAACTCACAAAGTCCTCTCATATGGAATTTATGTTTTCTACTTTTTTCAGTAGTTACATATGACTAAGAGGAATATAGCCTTCTAGATCAAAAGCATCTGTGGATAGATTGTGTGCTGCATTTTGTGTCCTATATTATGTGGTAAAGTGAATTTTCCCCACTCAGATACATAATAGACTATGATCTTTGTTCTCCACTGGTGTCTCCCTCACCCCCTGCATTGGAAACATTGGTTGCCTTTGCTATAAATGTCAAATGAACAGTGTTAGGGAAATTCAAGTGGCTGTTGAAATAAATTTTTAGGCCCAAGATGGAGCAGTTCCTCCCTGGGGTGCCACATCAGCAGATTAAAACTAAGATAACTTTCCCATTCCTGTAAATGCTTCACTTGACCAGAAACACTGTATATCCAGCCAGCCAATCCCCAAATGCCAAGAATCTGTAATGACTTCTTTGTTATAAATAAGGTCAGATATACAACCCCAGCCAATCAACTTAAGCTAAACACACTTTTCTTACTCCCCAGTTGTCTTCCTCTATAAAAGCTTGCAGCCCTGTTCCTTCCTTTGCAGTTCTCTGGACTCTTGAGGGTGGAGACTGTCTGCTCTGTGAAATGTAAAATAAAATTTGCTTATATCAACTAAATTGTTCTCTTTGATTATTTTAACATGACCCCTTATAAAATTTTGCTTTGGCATAGCTTGTGTTAGCAAAATATGTCCAAAGATTTCATACCACTTATAATTTTGTGTTGCAAAATGTACCTGAGAGGGAAGTTTTTTATAAAAGAAGGAGCAGATAAAGAATTAATAGACAGAGAATCTCAGGAGTTCTAATTTGATGCATTAGGGACTATAGCCTCCGTCTCCTCCCCACCACCATTTCTGATATTTAAAAAAAGATATGGTTACCAAAGGGGAAATGTGTGGGGGAGGGATAAATTAGGAAGTTGGGATTAACACATACACACTACTATATATAAAAAGATAATCAACAAGGACCTACTCTATAGCACAGGAAAATCTACTCAGTACTCTGTAATAAACTATATGGGAAAAGAATCTGAAAAAGAATAGATATATTTATATGTATAATTAAATCACTTTGCTGTATACCTGAAACTAGCACAACATTGTAAATCAACTATATTCCAATACAAAATAAAAATTAAAAAAAATAAGACACAGCAGAATACACTCATTCTAGACCTTGGAGATAGATATAGAAAGTTCTTTGTACAGGTATGCATGCCAACATGTGTGCATGCTACCCCTTTCTCGTATATGCCACAAATATTGTATTTAGTTCATGTGGTGTGAAGCAAGAAAAAATTACTAGCTCAGAAAAAATTCCAGAAAACAAAACTTTAAGCCATTTCTGTATTTCTGAATTTTTCTTGACCCACTTCAAAATGTGGACTTGAAATTATTAAATGTTAGTTCATTTTACAACTATAGAGATTAATACCCTCCTGTGCGGGGTGTGTGTGTGTGTGTTTACTTGTTTTCTGCTGTGTTTCAGAATGGAGTTAACCAGGATTAGTTTTATAGTAGTAAAGGACCATATTTTTAGGGAAAAAAATAGAGCAACATGAGATTACTGGCATCATGGTTTTATGATGTATCCAGAGAGACTCAGCTGAGCCCTGGAACTGAAGTCTAGTGCCTTATCCAGACCAATAAGGGATAAGGTGATTAAGGATGGTGCTGAGAAAAGTTTATTTCATTTCATCCACTATTTTGTTTCTGGATTTAGCATCTCCAAAAGTTTGCTCAGGAAATAATGCCATTCCAAGAACGACACAATAAAAAAAATAACTTTTGTAATAATAAAGAGTTGTAACTATTTCTTATCATTTTCACCCATCTTTGAATGAATGAATATCATTTTCAAAAGCCTGATGATCAAGATAGTGTAATTGGGCTGATTTAGTATTAAAGAATGGAATTAGAAATTGTAGAATATGCCAGAGGCTATAAATTTCATTGGTGATTGGGCTTTGTCTGGGATTACCTATGGTAAATTTACAATGCCTAAAATAGTGATGTTTATAAATTAGGTACTTAGTGTTTGTTACATGAATTTGTGAATGCATATTTGAGATTATGCAAAAGAAATTATAGCAATGTATATCTCAGGGAGTACTTGCCAGTAATACTTTGCAGAAGCCAAGTTATTAAACTTTCATTATGAGAAAGGGAGTAGGTGACTTAAAAATGTGCATAGTTAATTATTATCCTCTTTTCTATGAGCTAAGTTCATTTTATACCTGAGTGGAACCTGGGTTTGGGAAACAGGATTCTGCTCAACAGATGTCTGTCTGTACTAGATACATTCAGAAGGAGACTCAAGTAGAAATTCAGCTCATTAGAAAGACTACTAAGGTCAGTGGTTCCCAAAGTTGGAGTATACATATTCTAATTTCTATTAAAAAATGCTATTACAAATTCTTTCTTACATGGGCTGCCGTTTGTCAGGGTAGTATATAAAGTATCTTCAAGTAACTCTGAAGAGTACCCACATTCACTCCTTCCCTTTTAGTGTATTGTGACTTGGTAGATAGTTCACTATTACCCAAAACCATGAACAGTAAATTTCATATGAACATGTTTTTTAATGGTAGAATATTTATAATAGAGTGGAAGGAATGCAGAAGTACCAAAACAATTTTTTTTTAAATCACCCAGAAATTTACATGTTTTCTCATAATGAAATACTCAAAAAGGAGATTTCAAATCACATAATTTTGGTAACAGAAACCCAAATGTTCCAAATTTTCTGACAATTTCCTTGATATCATAAAGCTAAAATGTTGTCTATAGTAGTTAACCAGACAGATATTAAGAAATAACCAAATACTTTTTAAGACAAAAGATTAATTTCAAAGTGACAGAACTTTTTGAAAATAGATGCCTAGAAATGTTCTCATTACTGAGATAGCGCAGTAGCTGAGTAGCTTCTTATGGATGAGCAAAGAAAGTGTTTCTTGAGGTGGAATCTACTCCTGGTGAAGACTGTTGAAATGACAACAAAGAACCTAGAATATTACATAAACTTAGTTAAATAGGTA
Organism: Balaenoptera ricei; assembly: GCF_028023285.1. Lineage (NCBI taxonomy): Eukaryota > Metazoa > Chordata > Mammalia > Artiodactyla > Balaenopteridae > Balaenoptera > Balaenoptera ricei. The sequence goes on from NC_082642.1 coordinate 61,492,780, forward strand.
AAGCAGGAGCAGGTTTTAAGAGGACTGACTCCAATTTTGAAGAAGTTCTAGTATGGGTAAAGTCCTATGCTACAGAGAAATCCTTTGCAAAAGGAAGAGTCAATCAATGTGGCAAACTTCATGCTGTCTTCTTTTAAAAAAATGCCACAGCCATCCCAACCTTCAGCAACCACCACCCTGATCAATCAGCAGCCATCATGGAGGCAAGACCCTCCACCAGCAAAAAGATTACAACTTTCTGAAGGCTCAGATGATAGTTAGCATTTTTTAGCAGTGAAGTATTTTTTAATTAATGTATGTATGATGTTTTGTAGACATAATGTTATTTCACACTTAACAGACTACACTATAGTGTAAATGTAACTTTTATATGCCCCGAGAAACCAAAAAAACCTGTGTGACTTGCTTTTTTGCAGTGGTCTGGAACTGAACCCGCAGTATCTAAGAGGTATGCCTGTAAAACCTCTTAAATGTTTATTTCATATTTTTTTCTTCTTTGTGAAATTTTTGTTTTTGTGTTGTTTAATACAATAGTACATAGATAAAATTTCCAAATAAATGCACGCACTTTTATTAGGAGACACATTCAAGTCTTTAAGTGATAGGAATACATGTCAGAAATGTTTGAAGAACCCTATATTGATTGTCCTACCCCAGGCTTACCGCAAGTACATGGATCTTTAAAGCAGTGAGAACAGTCAGCTCACACGGTAAACACTTCTGGGACCAAGAGAGTGAGAAAAATTGCAGCAGGCATTCACCAGGCAAATTGAAACATCAACTTGACGTTTTTCTGTTATCCTCCCATCCCCTTCCCACTGCGTGTGCAAATATTTATGTCTTTCAGAACATAAAAGTCACATGTTTTTAACCAGTATTTGATGAGATAAAGCAGAAGTTAGGATTCTAATATAGAAAATATGACTCTAGAGCCAGTGTTTTAATGACTATTCTTTTTTTTCTTCTTTGTTTCTAACACTTAAAACTTATATTTCACACTCTTGTCAGAATTTGTTGTTGAAATGTCAAAGCCCTATTAAATAATATGAAGTCAGAGCGTTACACTCCTGTTCTTGTTTTTATTGTGAATGTCTTCAGTGTTTCCTTAGAGAGGATGATGTTGGCTGCTAATTTGGATTGATGTTGATGTATTACATAATGATATGTATATAGATATTATCATAGGAACAAATATTGCTTGTTTTCTTATATATTTAGAGGTTTATAAAAAATTCAGTGTTGATACATATCTGTCATTTAATCTTTTATTATATAGATTATAAGCTTGCTCCCCCATGCATCTATTGCATTTATTAATTTCCTAAGTGTACTGTGATGTACCCATGAATTCCCAGTGTAATGCTTAGTTGGCAATGGTATATTATTAGATCAAATTTAATAATACTTTATAATTTGTGCACTAGTCATAAATGAGTTTGTGTTTATTCTATATTCATCACCTTTTTTGTTGTTGTTTTTCTTGCTTTGTTCATCTTGCTTATCTTCTTTCCCTATGTAGTAGAACATTTTGAATAGCATGTGTATTTATTATTTTTTCAATCTGAAATACGCTCATTTTACTCAGATACTATTGGATTCTTCAGTTTTCCTAAACCTTCTAAAGTCCATTTTGGAAGTTCGCATTTTCTTAGAAAGCTAGCATTTCATCTAAACATACAAATTTATTTTATAATATTGTATGAAATTATATCTGTCTGAGTTCTTTTATTTCTTTTTTGTGCATTTGAATTTTAATCTTTTAACAACTTGATTGACATATAATTCACATAGCATACAGTTCTTCCATTTAAAGCGTAATTCAATGGTTTTTAGTATATTCACAAAGTTGTACAACCACCACCACAATTTCATTTTGTGACATTTTCATCACTCCAAAAGAAAACTCAGTACAAATTAGCAGTCACTCTCCATTCCTCTCCCACCCCCAGGCCGAGTCAACCTCTAATCTCTACTTTTTACCTCTATAGATTTGATATGTATATAGATATTATCTGTTCTGGATATTTCATGTAAATGGAATAATATAATTTGTGGCCTTCTGCCCCTGGCTTTTTACATTTAGTATCATATTTTCAAGGTTTATTTTTATTGTAACATGCATCAATACCTATTACTTTTTTGGCTGAATAATATTCTGTTGTATGGATATATCAAATTTTTTTCAGCCATTCATCTGTTAATGGACATTTGAGCTGTTTCCACTTTTTGGACGTTACAAATAATACTGTTATGGATACTTATATACAAGCTTTTGTGTGGATGTATGTTTTCATTCCTCTTGTATTTATACATATACCTAGGAGTGGAATTGTTGGATCAAGTGTAATTTTTTATAACATCATAGTAATGATATTGGTTTAGAAATTCAGCAGAAATAGATCTTAAAACATTTATTGGATTCTTTATTCCTTCATATTTAAAAAAATAAATAAATTCCTTCTGTTTTTCATGGAGGGTTCTGAAATTTGAAGAAAAAATGGGCATTAATGTATATTTCAGACAGACATTTTAAATTTTACTCACCTATAAGAGAGCCATATAGATTTGTTATGGGAAAATAAGCTATTGAGTTTTTTCTTATTTGTCTCAAAGAGATGCCATGCAAGATATGAACTGGAACCATAGAGAGAATTAAGAGTTGAATGGGGAATTGCTAAATCTCCATGTGGAAACTCTACAGCATCAGACAAAAATTATTCAGTTATCTGTGTGCCAAGTTGCAACTGATTTTATAGTTTTCATAAAGGTAAATGATATATGCTAGAATGTTGTGATTTTACTGTTGAATTCTTTTTCAAATAATTATTTTTAGATTCTGTTATTCATTAGGATGTACGCATATGCATATGTGTTTATGTCTGTAGGTCTACACACACCATACACACATGTACCCACACTTAATCTCTAAAACCTAACAGGTTCAAAATAAAACAAATTATTTTTTTTTCTCCACACGTCTTCACCCTTATTAGCAATTTTATTAAAAGTCACCAAAGTGCTTAGTTGTATAAGATAGAGAACTCCGAATCATCTTGACTCTTTCCTATCCTACAGGGTGCTTCATGGTCTGGATTCTGCTTATTACTTCAGAATCACTCCATTTTAGTTCCCAAACACCAGCTCTCTGTGATCAATCCATATAGGCCTTGTCTCAAATCCTACAGTACCATTCTTATCCTGTTGCCTAGAAAGCTTGATTGGTTTCTTCTTGTTCTCCAAGAATCGGATAGATTCCCTCCTTGATCACTAAGATTTCTAGGATAGAAACCTCATTCTGAATCCTGTTTATTTCCTTTGGAGCACTCCTTAGCATGAGGAATAATTTTTATTTTATTTTTCTTCTTTCTCCTACACTAAATGACAAGCTCCAATAAGGAAAATATTATGACTATTATATTTACCTTGCAGAATTATTGACATTAGAAGTCACAGACTAAATATTTATGGATTGAAAACATAAAATAAAATACCAAGTATGGGTTAATTTCCTGGGAATTCTTTGGAAGATTTAAACCAGTAAGCAAACAACTAGCAAACTATCAGCTCAGACTCAAAAAGAATGAAATTTATTTTTTAAATTACATATTCTTGTTTCCATATGTGAAAATTGCCAAGAAAAATATAATGTACATCTTTGTTAATTTTCATGAAATTTACAAAGATTAAAAAAAAATTCCTTTAAAAATTAATATTAAATATAAGGCTGAAAAAATTTGCCTTTTCTAGGTAGTGATTGTGAAGGATGTGCTGTAAGATTTATCCTTAAAATAATCAAACACACAAATAGTAGAGAGAACAGTGAATAGGGACAATGCAAGACCATACATTTTCCTAAATATGCTGACATTGTTCAAAGTATTTCTGGATCTTCTCTTGGGACTGTTCTTGGAGGCTACAGCACATTCCTTCATGCTTTCTCTGTCAAGGAAAATGTTTATCATTTAAAGGTGGATTCAGTTTTTGGAACACACAACCAATTTTGAGCCAAGTTTGCTGAGTAAGAGAGTGATTAAGTTGGAAGATACTGTTTAAATCAAAGAAAAGCAAAATAACTGAAGAAATAAGACTAAACTTCATGGTCAGCTCACAAAACTGAACTTGAACTAACTCCCAAGAAAGAAATTCCAAAGATTTTCAGAAAAATAGAAAAAAACTGGAATAATTTTATTGCCTCATAAATGTGACTTATAAAGTTCTAATAGCTCTGTCTAAAAATGAGCCTTTCCCTATTAGCAATATTTTGTTGATTTTTGTTGTTATTGTTGAAGTATAGTTGATTTACAGCTTGTGTTAGATTCAGGTGTATAGCAAAGTGATTTTGTTATGTATATATTTTTTATATATATATTTATATATTGATATATATGCTTTTCAAAAACTCTTTTCCATTATAAGTTATTATAAGATATTGAATGTAGTTCTCTGTGCTTATGGTATGTCCTTGTTGTTTATCTATTTTATATATAGTAGTTTGTAACTGTTAATCCCATACTCCTAATTTATCCTTCCCCCTGCTTCCCCTTTGATAACTATAAGTTTGTTTTCTATGTGAGTCTTTTTCTGTTTTGATATTTTGAACTACCTTGTTAATTCATTTAAAACTCCTAAGGTAATTACTTGTATGCTTCAATACAATTTGAGTGCATTTACTGGGAGATTATAATGCATATATTTTTTGGAAATTACTCATAGAGAAAGAGTAAAATTGAAAATTGTTGACAGAGTGTTTGATGGCAATGTAAATGTGAGTATGGCTACTTCAAATTGGTGAGTTAAGTGTTATTTTATTTTTCTTTAAAATTTTAAATTACTAATAACAATAAATATATAATACAATAAAAATAATAAGAATAAATAATAATTATGTACAATTCAGTTTCTTATTGTATTAAAATTTAATGTAGTTAATTATCAAAATGCTAAAATGAGCCATTATTTTTCTTTTACCAAAAATTAATAATCATCAGAATTGTTCAAGTTAATAGCTTAAATTATGCTTAATGTAGGAATTAACATAGAGAAATTGCATAATAAAATTTATTTCCTATTCATAGATCAAACAACCATGATTTTAGAAATAAAATACTTTAAGAATAATAAACTAGTCAAGGGATATAGCTGCCAGAATAAGAAACCACTTCTCTTTAATGTAATAGAAATGGAATTTATTAAAAGACAGGTAAACAAGAAATCAGCCCATCTCACCAGAAAACTGGTTTGAATGTTTCTCTGGTGCTGACTCTAATTAAAATTGAATTCATGGGACATCAAGAAGGTGACCTCAACTGCTCTCCTAATTTGTATTACATTTTTTTCCCAAACTCAGATACTTTTTTTTTAACACCTTTATTAGTGTATAATTGCTTTACAATGGTCTGTTAATTTCTGCTTTATAACAAAGTGTATCAGCTATACATATACACATATCCCCATATCTCCTCCCTCTTGTGTCTCCCTCCCACCCTCCCTATCCCACCCCTCTAGGTGGTCACAAAGCACCGAGCTGATCTCGCAGTGCTATGCAGCTGCTTCCCACTAGCTATCTATTTTACATTTGGTAGTATATATGAGTCCATGCCACTCTCTCACTTCGTCCAACTTACCCTTCCCCCTCCCTGTGTCCTCAAGTCCATTCTCTACGTCTGTGTCTTTATTCCTGTCCTGTCCCTAGGGTCTTCAGAACCTTTTTTTTTAGATTCCATGTATACGTGTTAGCATACGGTATTTATTTTTCTCTTTCTGACTGGCTTCACTCTGTATGACAGTCTCTAGGTCCATCTACCTCACTACAAAAAACTCAATTTCATTTCTTTTTATGGCTGAGTAATATTCCATTGTATATATGTGCCACATCTTCTTTATCCATTCATCTGTTGATGGACACTAAGGTTGCTTCCATGTCCTGGCTATTGTAAATAGAGCTGAAATGAATATTGTGGTACATGACTCTTTTTGAACTATGGTTTTCTCAGGGTATATGGCCAGTAGTGGGATTGCTGGGCCATATGGTAGTTCTATTTTTAGTTTTTTAAGGAACATGCATACTGTTCTCCATAGTGGCTGTATCAATTTACATTCCCACCAACAGTGCAAGAGAGTTCCCTTTTCTCCACACCCTCTCCAGCATTTATTGTTTGTAGATTTTTTGATGATGGCCATTCTGACTGTTGAGAGGTGACACCTCATTGTAGTTTTGATTTACATTTCTCTAATGATTAGTGGTGTTGAGAATCCTTTCATGTGTTTTTTGGCAATCTGTATATCTTCTTTGGAGAAATGTCTATTTAGGTCTTCTGCCCACACTTGGATTGGGTTGTTTGTTTTTTTGATATTGAGCTGCATGAGCTGCTTGTAGATTTTGGAGAGTAATCCTTTTTCAGTTGCTTCATTTGCAAATATTTTCTCCCATTCTGAGGGTGGTCTTTTGGTCTTTTTTATGGTTTCCTTTGTTGTGCAAAAGCTTTTAAGTTTCATTAGGTCCCATTTGTTTATTTTTGTTTTTACTTCCATTTCTCTAGGAGGTGGGTCAAAAAGGATCTTGCTGTGATTTATGTCATAGAGTGTTCTGCCTATGTTTTCCTTTAAGAGTTTTATAGTGTATGGCCTTACATTTATGTCTTTAATCCATTTTGAGTTTATTATTGTGTATGGTGTTAGGGAGTGTTCTAATTTTATTCTTTTATATGTAGCTGTCCAGTTTTCCAGCACCACTTATTGAAGAGGCTGTCTTTTCTCCACTGTATATTCTTGCCTCCTTTATCAAAAATAAGGTGACCATATGTGTGTGGGTTTATCTCTGAGGTTTCTATCCTGTTCCATTGATCTATATCTCTGATTTTGTGCCAGTACCATACTCTCTTGATTACTGTAGCTTTGTAGTATAATCTGAAGTCCGGGATCCTGATTCATCCAGTTCCATTTTTCTTCCTCAACATTGCTTTGGCTATTCGGGGTCTTTTGTGTTTCCATAAAAATTGTGAATTTTTTTGTTCTAGTTCTGTGAAAAATGCCATTGTTAGTTTGATAAGAATTGCTAGTATTCTGTTCAGGATTTTTGTATCTATGTTCATCACTGATATTGGCCTGTAGTTTTCTTTCTTTGTGACATCTTTGTCTGGTTTTGGTATCAGGGTGATGGTGGCCTCATTGAATGAGTTTGGGAGTGTTCCTCCCTCTGCTATATTTTGGAAGAGTTTGAGAAGGATAGGTGTTAGCTCTTCTCTAAATGTTTGGTAGAATTCACCTGTGAAGACATCTGGTCCTGGGCTTTTGTTTGTTGGAAGATTTTTAATCACAGTTTTAATTTCAGTGCTTGTGATCGGTCTGTTTATATTTTCTATTTCTTCCTGGTTCAGTCTCAGAAGGTTGTGCTTTTCTAAGTATTTGTCCATTTCATCCAGGTTGTCCATTTTTTGGGCGTAGAGTTGCTTGTAGTAATCTCTCATGATCCTTTGTATTTCTGCAGTTTCAGTCGTTACTTCTCCTTTCTCATTTCTAATTGTATTGATTTGAGTCTTCTTCCTTTTTTTCTTGATGAGTCTGGCTAATGTTTTATCAATTTTGTTTATCTTCTCAAAGAACCAGCTTTTAGTTTAATTGACTTTTGCTATGGTTTCCTTCATTTCTTTTTCACTTATTTCTGGTGTGATCTTTATGATTTTTTTCCTTCTGCTAACTTTGGGGTTTTTTTTTTTTCTTTTTTCTCTAATTGCTTTAGGTGTAAGGTTAGGTTGTTTATTTGAGATATTTCTTGTTTCTTGAGGTAGGATTGTATTGCTATAAACTTCCCTCTTAGAACTTTTCTTGCTGCATCCCATAGGTTTTGGGTTGTCGTGTTTTCATTGTCATTTGTTTCTAAGTATTTTTTGATTTCCTGTTTGATTTCTTCAGTGATCTCTTGGTTATTTAGTAGCATATTGTTTAGCTTCCATGCATTTGTATTTTTTACAGATTTTTCCTGTAATTGATATCTAGACTCATAGCATTGTGGTCGGAAAAGATACTTGATACCATTTCAATTTTCTTAAATTTACCGAGGCCAGATTTGTGAACCAAGATATGATCTATCCTGGAGAAAGTTCCATGAGCACTTGAGAAGAAAATGTATTTTGTTTTTTTTGGATGCAATGTCCTATAAATATCAATTAAGTACATGTTGTTTAATGTATCATTTAAAGCTTGTGTTTCCTTATCTATTTTCATTTTGGATGATCCGTCCATTGGTGAAAGTGAGGTCTTAAATTCCCCTACTATTATTGTGTTACTGTCGATTTCCCCTTTTATGGCTGTTAGCATTTACTTTTGTATTGAGGCTCTCATATGTTGGGTGCATAAATATTTACAATTATTATATCTTATTGGATTGATCCCTTGATCATTATGTAGTGTCCTTCTTTGTCTCTTGTTATAGTCTTTAGTTTAAAGTCTATTTGGTCTGATATGAGAATTGCTACTCCAGCTTTCTTTTGATTTCTGTTTGCATGAAATATCTTTTTCCATCCCCTCACTTTCAGTCTGTATGTGTCCCTAGGTCTGAAGTGGGTCTCTTGTAGACAGCATATACACAGGTCATGTTTTTGTATCCATTCAGCTAGTTTATGTCTTTTGGTGGGAGCATTTAAACCATTTACATTTAAGGTAATTATCAATATGCATGTTCCTATTACTATTTTCTTAATTGTTCTGAGTTTGTTATTGTAGGCTTTTTCCTTCTCTTGTGTTTCCTGCCTAAAGAAGTTCCTTTAGCATTTGTTGTAAAGCTGGTTTAGTGGTGCTGAATTCGCTTAGCTTTTGCTTGTCTGTAAAGATTTTAATTTCTCCATCGAATCTGAATGAGATCCTTGCTGGCTAGAGTAATCTTGGTTGTAGGTTTTTCCCTTTCATCACTTTAAATATGTCTTGACACTCCCTTCTGCCTTGCAGAGTTTCTGCTGAAAAGTAAGCTGTTAACCTTATGGGGATTTCCTTGTATGTTATTTGTTGCTTTTCCCTTGCTGCTTTTAATATTTTCTCTTTGTATTTAAGTTTTGATAGTTTGAGTAATATATGTCTTGCTATGTTTCTCTTTGGATTTATCCTGTATGGGACTCTCTGCACTTCCTGGACTTTATTGGCTATTTCCTTTCCCATATTAGGGAAGTTTTCAGCTATAGTCTCCTCAAATATTTCCTCAGTTCCTGTCTTTTTCTCATCTTCTTCTGGGACCCCTATTATTCGAATGTTGGTGCATTTAATGTTGTCCCAGAGATCTCTGAGACTGTACTCTGTTCTTTTCATTCTTTTTTCTTTATTCTGCTCTGCAGTAGTTATTTCCACTATTTTATCTTCCAGGTCACTTATCCGTTCTTCTGTCTCAGTTATTCTGCTATTGATTCCTTCTAGAGAATTTTTTATTTAATTTAGTGTTTTTCATCATTGTTTTTTCTTTAGTTCTTCTAGGTCCTTGTTAAATGTTTCTTGTATTTTTTCCATTCTATTTAAAGATTTTGGATCATCTTTACTATCATTACTCTGAATTCTTTTTCAGGTAGACTGCCTATTTCCTCTTCATTTGTTTGTTCTGGTGGGTTTTTACCTTGCTCCTTCATCTGCTGTGTGTTTCTCTTTCTTCTCATTTTACTTAACTTACTGTGTTTGCAGTCTCCTTTTTGCAGGCTGCAGATTCATAGTTCCTGTTGTTTTTGGTGTCAGCCCCCAGTGGCTAAGTTTGTTTCAATGGTTTGTATAGGCTTCCTGGTGGAGGGGACTAGTGCCTGTGTTCTGGTGGATGAGGCTGGATCTTGTCTTTCTGGTGGGCAGGACCACGTCTGTTCGTGAGTTTTGGGGTGTTTGCGACCTTATTATGTTTTTAGGCAGCCTCTCTGCTAATGGGTGGAGTTGTGTTCCTGTCTTGCTAGTTGTTTGGCGTAGGGTGTCCAGCACTGTAGCTTGCTGTCGATGAGTGGAGCTGGGTCTTAGTGTTGAGATGGAGATCGCTGGGAGAGCTCTTGCCATTTGATATTACATGTTGCCAGGACGTCTCTGGTGGACCAATGTCCTGAACTCAGCTCTCCCCGCTCAGAGGCACAGGTCTGACACCTGGCTTGAGCACCAAGACCCTGTCAGCCACACGGTTCAGAAGAAAAGGGAGAAGAAAAGAAGAAAACAAAGAAAGAAAGAAAGAAAGAAAGATGAAAGAAAAAGGAAGTAAAGTTATTAAAATAAAAAATTTAAAAAATTATTAAAAATAAAAAATTACAAAGTGATAAAGAAAAAAGAAAGAAAGAAAGAAGAGAGCAACCAAACCCAAAACAAACCCACCAATGATAACAAGCACTGAAAACTATACTAAAAGCAAAACAAAAAAAGGACAGACAGAACCCTAAGACAATGGTAAAATCAAAGCTATACAGACAAAATCACACAAAGAAGCATACACATACACACTCACAAAAAAAGAAAAAGAAAAAAATATATATATATCTATATATAAAAAAAAAGGAAGAGAGCAACTAAATAACCAAATCTACCAATGATAATAAACTCTAAATACTAAACTAATATAAACATAAAACCAGAAACCAGTCAGTTTCATAGAGCAAACCCCAAATCTACAGTTGCTCCCAAAATCCACCACCTCAATTTTGGAATGAATTGTTGTCTATTCAGGTATTCCACAGATGCATGGTACATAAGTTGATTGTGGAGATTTAATCTGCTGCTCCTGAGGCTGCTGAGAGAAATTTCCCTTTCTCTTCTTTGCACAGCTCCTGGGGTTCAGCTTTGGATTGGCCCCTCCTTTGCATGTAGGTTGCCTGAGAGCATCTGTTCCCACCCAGACAGGATGGGGTTAAAGGAGCAGCTGATTCGGGTGCTCAGGCTCACTCAGGCCGGTAAGAGGGAGGGGTACGGATGCCGGGCGAGCCTGTGGCGGCACAGGCTGGCGTGACATTGCAACAGCTTGAGGCATGCCGTGTATTCTTCTGGGGAAGTTGTCCCTGGATCACAGGACCCTGGCAGTGGTGGGCTGCACAGGCTCCTGGGAGGGGAGTTGTGGATAGTGACCTGTGCTTGCACACAGGCTTCTTGGTGGCTGCAGTAGGAGCCTTAGTGTTTGATGCCCGTCTCTGGGGTCCGCGCTGATAGTCGCGGCTCACGCCCTTCTCTGGAGCTAGTTTAGGTGGTGCTCTGAATCCCTTCTCCTCACGCACCCCAAAGCAATGGTCTCTTGCCTCTTAAGCAGGTCCAGACTTTTTCCCGGACTCCCTCCCTGCTAGCCATGGTGCACTAGACCCCTTCAGGCTGTGTTCACGCAGCCAACCCCAGTCCTCTCCCTGGGATCTGACCTCCTAAGCTGGAGCCTCAGCTCCCAGCCCCCACCCGCCCCGGCGGGTGAGCAGACAAGACTTTCAGTCTGGTGAGTGTGGTCAGCCCTGATCCTCTCCGGGAACCTCTCTGCTTTGCCCTCTGCACCTCTGTTGCTGCACTCTCCTCCGTGGCTCTGAAGCTTCACCCCTGCCCACCCACCATCTCCACCAATGAAGGGGCTTCCTAGTGTGTGGAAACTTTTCCTCCTTCACAGCTCCCTCCCCGAGGTGCAGGTCCTGTCCCTATTCTTTTGTCTCTGTTTTTTCTTTTTTCTTTTGCTCTACCCAGGTATGTGGGGAATTTCTTGCCTTTTGGGAAGTCTGAGGTCTTCTGCCAGCATTCAGTAGGTGTTCAGTAGGAGTTGCTCCACATGTAGGTGTATTTCTGATGTATTTGTGGGGAGGAAGGTGACCTCCACATCTTAATCCTCCGCCATCTTGAAGGTCTCCTCCCAAAGTCAAATTCTTGAGACCTTCCTGAATGATTGAGTTTGACCCATTAGCTTCCAGGGTTCTGGGAGAATGAATACCTAGTATGACCTCTATATATAGTCTGAATCAGATCTTAGCCTTCCATCAAGATCGACAAAGAAGCAGACTGCCAAATTTAGCAATACTTTTAGATGATGGGGAATAAAAAATGAGGGAAAACTAATTTCCACCACTGTCCTTTTTCATGGAAGCATTTTAAGATGAACAGGTTGTTAATTTTTAGTAATTATTGACACTAATATTCTACACACTAATAATACATACATTAATAATACACTCCTAGTAGGAAAACCCTATTTAAAGTGACTCAAAGATGCTAACGTTGTATAGATACAAAGGAAATGTAACCTTAACATACTACTTGGTATTTCTTATTGTTATTTTTGTTTTCTGTTGTTTATTTTTATTCCTATCCTTATATGTTTTTAGCTTTATAAAACTTACATGGAAGAAACACAGCAAACTTAGGAATGATTAAGATCTGAAAGAAGATAGGTCCTCAGTGCAGAGAGAAAAATGGAAAATGGTAGTACTACTATCTTCATCTTGCAGAGTACAAAAGTCAATATTATTGAAGTGATGGAATAGACCTAAAAGTTAGAGCATTTTATTTAAAAGTTACAGACACAAACTATACAAAATTTTAAATAATATTTATATCATAATCTACATATGGAACTGTGAAGAAGGAAACAGTGAAATCTTTTATATAGGGAAGAATATCAATCAGTTGCTGATGTGAAATAAACCATTTCAAAACCCAGTTATTTAAAACAATCAAATAATTCTCACTCATGTGTCTGAAGGTCATCTGATCTACTCTGAGATGCTCTTGACAGCTCTACTTCAAGCTACACATCTGCTTGGGCTTGGCTCCTGCTGTGGATTTGACTTTTGTCTGCTCTTCATGTCTCTCATCCTCCTTGGACCAGCACATTCATTGGGATAAATTCTTTTCACGGTGAAGGTAGAAACAGAGGGCATAGGGAAAACACACAAAAGCTCTTAGGTCCAGGTTTGAAAATAGCACAAAAACACTGACTAATACACATCTCATTGTCCAGAGCAAGTCTAATGGTCAAGCCAACATGGTAAGAAAAGGGAAAGTATCTGTTAAAGTTGAGGATACAGATTTGTAGTCAATAATTCAATCTATTGTAGTGTAACCATCAGAAAAGCTAAAATCGGAAACAAGGAAAGGATAACTCCTTTGGGGAATGGTATTAGAAGAGAGGAACGATGAGATGGGTGATTACTCCTTTTCATCCTAATCTGTTCTGTACCATTTTGAGTCGTTAGAACATTTGCATTGTATTACTTTGTTGAACAGGAAAAAAAAAAAAGCACAGAAGAACAAAACCCATGTGTGATTAGCAAAAAAAAGAAAAAGAAAAAAGGAGAGAGAGAGAAATAAATGACTTTTTAAATTGGCCTTGCATATATTTATTATTAGAAAATGTAAAGAATTTATGAAACCAAATTTTACGTATTCCATATTTTTATGCATGTGTCATATTAAATCACCAGAACCATAATTAATCTGTCTTATGCTAAAGGTTTTCTACTAAAACATGCAGTTTTATAGAAACACTATGGAGAAGGATTTTGATAATAATACAATATTATATAATATGATTATATTTACACAAACTATATATTTTTAGAACAATTTTTTTGAGGGTGTCTTTCTTTTATTTTACTTTTACTGATTTTATACTATTATATTGCTTTCAGACTGCATTTATGCCAGTTAAATACTAAATAAGAACACAGGAACAAAAATTTATCATTGGTAGAAAAATAATTTATTTAGGATGTCTTGTAATATGTATTTACTTTTATGAAAACTTCTAATTCTTAAAAGAAAAAATACTATAGAAGAGTCAACAAACAGAGAAGGCAGTTTGACAAAAAGAGACATATAGTTTAATAACTGACAAAATGGGTTGAAATACATCTGCTCTGTTTTCAATACTATGAGTCTTTTTCAGTTATAATAGCTAATCTTTCTGAGCATTTATGATGTTCCAGACTCTAACAAATGTTTCAAATTATCAACTATAATCTTCACAATGGCTCCGTAAAGCAGGTGCTAATGTTTTTACCATTTTACAGATGAGGAAATTGAGTTTTCAGGGAGATCAATGAATTTACAAAGGTGACACAAAAAGTAAATGTTGAGGTAGCAATTACTTTGAGTTTTTTCTTCTTCAGTTTCTTGTTTTTAACTATAATACAAGAATACCTTTCTCAAGGTATCTTCTGGTACATTCATATTACAAAGAACATTGTACAGATTTCAAAGTTGTAATATTACATAGGGTGAGTATACAAATTTGCTCAAGAGAGGAGGGGAAAACCAATGGAAAGTTATTTGAAAAGTTCCTTTAAAAAGATTGTTAAATTTTAGATGATATCAAAGATAAATAAAAATATTTAGAATAGAGATTGGAAGACTCCATAGGGTATTAGAAAGTAAGTAGATGGAAATGAAAATATAAGTAAATTTATGTTTTAACAGTTATTCTGAGAAATCAAAGGCCAGTAAATTGAAAGAAGGCTGAAGCTCTATGTATTGATGACTCTTTACAAAGTTTAAATGTTTAAATATAGGTATTTTAAATCATTTTTATTCCTGCATTTATTCTGCCATGTATCTCCTGCTCACTTTTTCACTCAAGTCTCTGTTTTTTAGCACTTTTATCAGCAAGAGATAAGAACAGAGAACCAATTAATTAAAGGAATTTTATTTACAGATCTAGTAAAAGGTTTAGTAAGGATTAAACTACTGGCTTGTTCCTTGCCCTCCCCTGGGTTCAATAGATAATAGACCTAATTAGCCATTAGGAAGAAATGCTCTATTCAGAGTTATAAGTGCACAGAACGGAGCAGTTGAGGCTCTGGAGAACCCATGGCATTAAGAATCCCCTTTTTTACACCCAAAAAATCCAAAAGGAAAATCATAGGCATTATGAGTTGGCATTAAATGTACTTTCAACTACATAAAATGGCTTTAAAATTTCTGTATTCTGATCCGTCAGCTCACTGACCAACAAAAATGAGGTTTAATTGCTCTTAAAGGATTCAAAACTTTCAGGGTATCTGTACCATCGTTACAGCAGTTAAGTTTCCAATGGGCTTATATTCCAAATACAGATGGTCCTTAATTAAAACCAAACCTGCCTGGTTATAGCTGCAAACTCTTTAAGTCGGTGAAATCCCCTCCTTAAAATGTCTTCATTTCACACATACAGGGCACAGACACACACAGATATTTTCTTTATTTTATGAAAGAGAACAAGGGATAATTTAATTTTTCTGTTACGAAGATTATAAATCAGTATATTACTGATCACAATGGCCTTAATATTCCCCTCAGCTTGAGTAAACTTTAGACAGATTTATTCTTGTCTATAGTACCACTACCTCCCTTTTCTTAGAGATTTACTTTAGAAAACTTGTAATTACAAATTCTTTCTCTGCCCCCTTTGAAATGTACATAAATTCCCTTAAAAGTCTCTTGACAGTTTTATGACCCAGGGGATGTCTTCCTCAAGGACCTGGGAGCCATCCTTTTAAAACATAATCATCAAGGAAGATAGTGCACCTATCTCCCAGTCTCTGTGTCTGTGTGTGTGGGGGGGAGGGTAGAAACCTAATTTTAGTGGGTACATCTTGTACCTCCTGTCCTAAAAATATGAGAAAGTTTAATTTTCCTTTGGGTAAGGCCAACCAGCAAACACAGGTGGCCTAAGATTTCCCCCATCTCAGCTGGTAAGGCTCTCTAGCCCTTTGTTTCACTGGAGTTGAAGAGTAGTCTTTTTTCCCCACTGCAATAGTCTTAGACAAAGTCCTCCTTGACTGTTTAACTTCACTCAGTGAAATTTTTCTTTGACATTATTCAAAATACTTTTCTGTGGAGACCCATAATTTTTCATATGTTTTAGAGGGTTTCTGCATTCATATATGAAATATGTAAATATTTATGATATATACCAAATTAAATCTTGTGATTTTGGGTTAAAGAAAGTCAGTGGGCAAAAGGACTTTGAAGACTTCAATATCTCCAAACCTCGCTCTTGAATTATGTTTTATTATTTTTAGTTTACTTTTTTATTTCCCAAAGAGAATAACAAGAAAAGCAACAATTGAATGTAGTTGAAAAATAACAGACTCATCAAAATTTAAATTCTATAATTCAGTAATTGAATGACTAGCCTATAAACTATTATACCAAATGCCTTTTTGCTAGTTATCTTTAAACATGCCTTTACAGATTACACTCCATTTAAAGTTATTATAAACTAATGGACATTTTTCCCTGTGCTGTACCATATATCCTTGTTGCTTATTTATTTTATACAAAGCAGTTTGTACCTCTTAATCCTATACCCCTATCTCGCCCGTCCCCACTTCCCTCTCCTCACTGGTCACTAGTTTGTTTTCTATATCTGTGAGTCTGCTTCTGTTTTGTTCTACACATTAATTTTGTTTTTTAGATTCCACATGTAAGTGATAAAATAAAGTATTCGTCTTTCTCTGTCTGACTTATTTCACTAAGCATAATACTCTCTAGGTCCATCTATGTTGTTGCATATAGCAGAATTTCATATTTTTATGGCTGAGTAATATTCCATTTTATACATATGCCATATCTTCTTTAACCATTCGTTGGTTGGTGGGCATTTGGGTTGCTTCCATATCTTGGCTATTGTAAATAATGCAGCTATGAACATTGGGATGTATGTATCTTTGCAAATAAATGTTTTTGTTTTCTTTGGATATAAGCCCAGGAGTGGAATTGCTGGATCTGATGGTAGTTCTATTTTTAATTTTTTTGAGGAACCTCCATGCTGTTTTCCATAGTGGCTGCACCAATTTACAATCTCACCAACAGTGTACAAGAGTTCCCTTTTCTCCACATCCTGGCCAACATACGTTATTTGGAGACATTTTGTTGATAGCCATTCTGACAGGTGTGAGGTGATATTTCATTGTGGTTTTGATTTGCGTTTCTCTGATGAATAACGATGTTGAGCATTTTTTCATATACCTGTTTGCCATCTGTATATCTTCTTTGGAAAAATGTATATTCAGATCTTCTGCCCATTTTTTTAAATCAGATTGTTTATTTGTTTGATATTGAGTTGTACAAGCTATTTATATATTTTGGATATTTACCCCATATGTTGAGACATGTTCTATGTCAACTTTGATGAGATTTTTATCATAAATGGATGCTGAATTTTTTCAAATGTTTTTTCTGCATCTGTTGAGTTAATCATGTGATTTTTATCCTTCCTTTTGTTAATATGCTCTATCATATTGATTGACTTCAAATATTGAAACATTTTATCATCCCTGGAATAAATCCCACTTGATCATGGTGTATGACCCTTTTTATATATTGTTGAATTTGATTTGCTAATATTTTGTTGAGGATTTTTGTGCTAACATATCAACTACTTTATACTAGAGTCAGGAGTTTTTTATACAAAGAAAACTATAGCAAGTAAAGGAGAATATTATATTGTGAACAACAAGAGTGCAGGATTCTGGGTTTTTTGCAAGATGGAGAGTAGAAATCACTTATCCCTCATTTTCTATTCTTTTGCATGTTCCTCCTTACTCTTTCCCAACACTTTCCTTCTGCTGGTTAAAGAGCTGTAGAAGTACATCAGCAGAATGTGTGGTTTCAACGCTTATCGAGACTTGGGGATAAAGGACAAATAAATCATCTAAATGCATTTGGCACCATTACTAGACATTTTCTTGCCCATTATTCACTGACTGTTGTTTTGTAAAGGGCAGGGTTAAGAGCACGATATGGAGTGAAGCTTCCCAAGTTCAAACACTGATTCTTCTGCTCTTAGGTAAAATGGAGAAATTACAGTGCTAAACATTTAGGAGGGTTGAAAAGGACAAACCATGTAACCCTGTAAAGCACTTAACATAGTGTCTCATCCTATTAAATGTTAGTTTTTGTTTTGTTTATCAGTTATGATGTAACAAACTCTCACAAACTTAGGAGCTTAAAACCACCATTCCTATTGTTCATGATTTTCTGTGTCAGGAATTTGGGAAGGTCTCAGTTGGGTGGGATGACCTCATTCCACATGGCATTAGATGGAGCAGATGAAGCCAGAGGATACCCTAAGTTTCCTTCTTCACTCACATGTCTGGCACCTTGACATCCTTTCTCCTTCTTTTCATGTGCCATCCCATCTTTGGCCCTTTCTCTGGAGCTTTTTCTCCTAGACTGGTGATCCCAAGGTAGTCTCACTTCTACCATGGTTGTTAGCTTCCAAGAACCTTTCTATGGAAACTTTCAGGCCAGTTTAAAAGTTAAGCCTGCATCTGACCAGCAATCACAGGACTCAATCAGATTTGGTGGGATTCAGAAATAGGCTGAGTTTCTTGGTGAGGCTTGGCAAGGTCACACTGCAGAGGTGCCTGGGAGATCTTTTGTTACCACCACCTTTGGAAAATACACTCTTCAGTAGTTAGTCTA
The DNA here is from genome assembly GCF_028023285.1 of Balaenoptera ricei. Lineage (NCBI taxonomy): Eukaryota > Metazoa > Chordata > Mammalia > Artiodactyla > Balaenopteridae > Balaenoptera > Balaenoptera ricei. The sequence continues at coordinate 61,511,149 of NC_082642.1, forward strand.
TTTACGGTTATTACTACTTCAGTGATTTTTTCCACATTATGTAACCCAAATAAGATACCTTCATTTTTGACTAAGTTGTGTTGATCTTAGTTTATTAGTTCTTTCATTCATCTTTTAAATAAATATCTACTGAATAACTATCATGTGTGGGACGCTGCTCAAGGAACTGTGACTACAGAAGTAAACATTGCAGGTAAGCTCCTTGTTCATATGTTATCATAAAAATAATTCCCCAGGATATGATAGAAAATGACTGACATCACAGATGGGGGAAATGGAGAGCTTACTGTTTGCTGGAAATCATGGCACCCATTTTTGAAAAAGTGACATTTGAGCTAAGATCAGATTGACAAGAACCCCTATGAAAATATTGAAGAAGAATATTCCAGGTAGAAGGAATGGTAAGTATCAAAGCCCTGAGGTTTTGACTAAATCATCAGCCACAGAAACTTAAAACTCAAAGGGATTTTTAGGGCTGTGATGAGTGTTGGGAAGAGATTTACCTCTCCTAGTAACTCTTCTCTATCTGCAATTGTTCCTAATTGGGAGAATCTTCTCTGGCACTTATGGGAGAGGAAAGTAAGTACTGTTAATTCAGATGTGGAAAAAAAAAAAAGCAGTATATTTATTTGATCAAAGAGTCCCACCTATGACACCAGGTTAGCAGCCCATTTCCTCTATAAATGTAAATACTGCCCAAACTCCATTAACTAAATCCAACACCTTTTCCTTCCATAGGGTCTGTGTAGGATAGTGGCTTGGACAGCTTTACCAACAGAGCAGTAGTTTCAGTTTCCTCCTTGCCAGAGTTCTCGGACATTTTCAGATGCGTAAATATGGCCTTCAGTTTCCCTTGGGGATGGAGAAATCTCCGCTCCATCTCCAATTTTCTTTCTCCTCAAAGTAACTGTGGTTGAGGGAGACAGCTACAGGGATGGGGGCATGGGACATGGATGGAGAGAGTAACTCCATGCCATTAAGCACGTCTTCACCTTTATTTTCTGCTGCAAGTGCCATGGCAATGTCATGTGACTCAACCAAATGAACTTCTAATATTTTCAGCCTACCCAATGTTCCATATCATCTCTGATGCCATCTTTTATTTCAGTCCCTTGACTCAACAGCCTTAGTTGCTTTGTTTTCCGGGTGGGACTATGGAGTTTGAGCCCTCTGTCTGACTCAGGCTTGGCTTGTACAGCAGAAAAAATGCTTTGAACAATCCACTTCAATCAGGGGCATCTGCTGCTTTTTGGCCTGGTTTAATGTAAGCACTAAGGGAATTTTCTAAGGGGGCAAGGTTGACTGAAAATATTTATGCAGTTTTTTTGAGTCAGTTTCTCCAATAGGTTACCAGCATCAGAATTAAAAAAACCAATCTAGGAAATAAGAGCTCAAATTCAAGTCAATGCTTTATGCTTGATTTACCACAAGAGTTTGTTTGTTTGTTTGTTTTTCCCATAGAGAGTGAAAACCCCTTATAGTAGCCCAGGAATCACTGCAAAAACCTAAAAAACAAGGAAACATTTTATTGTCATGTCCAGATGGATCTAATGTTGGCTTGATGGACTGCAGAAATGGCTGAGCTATAAAATTGTCCAGCTATTGACATTCTTCCTTAAGGAGCCTTGAACATCTTGCCACCTCCTCTCTCAATTGTATCAGACATTTCCTAACTATTCTCCTAGTTTCTGCCTATAGCAATTGTTACCTGTTCTCCTTTTACATGCAGTGTAGATATACATCTCTGTTATCTGAGAAAGGTTAGAACCCTCTGTTAACTGAGTACAAATCTCAGTACTAGTTATTACAATGGAGCAAACCAAGGTTGACTGCCAGCTTGATGAGGAAGTCCCCCTGCCCAGAAGAGAGTGAGAAACAACCAGGGAAGCTATTTTTGAACCTATCCTAGGACTTAGCCTATAAGCACCTACTCCTTATAAAGTAAAGAAAATGCGTTGCTCAGAAAACCATAAAGTTTGGTCATCATTTTCATTGCTAGTTAGATTGACTCCTCTCAAGTAATTCCAATTGGCTTATGAGGCCTTCATTTTTCTCTTCTAGAAAATCATGTATGTCACATCCCATCTTCATTACTAAAACTATCAAGAAATGTTCAGGATCTGAGATTTTAGCCCACTTGCAAGCTAAATTAGCATGTCACAATTATATGTATATGTACATATATACATACATATACATATTAAAATCATAAAAATGTGCAAGCTGAAACTGCACTAAACATACTTAATATTCAATGGGTAAAATTGTATTGTTCCTTGACCTTTAAAATTTTTTGTCAAAATACTAAAATCTCTCTTATTGTTGGTTATAAATATACAGAGAAGGGAAAAAATAAAATCATTATTTTTTAGAAACATAGAGAATTAGTGTTTTATTTCTTTGTAAAAACTTATCAAATATTTGAAAAGTGCTTGCCTTCCTCTGGTCTTACAATATTATAATATGTTATTGTAATATGCAGTAAAATATGGAATGAGCACTTTTATTATGTTGAGAAATTTCATACTCCTTTCTAAATGTGGATCAGCTTCCAACATTTGTTCTTTGCATTTTCAACGTTGTGAAATATTTCCAGGAGTTACTCTAATGTGAAATTACTTGGTATTGTCACTTTCTCTAAGATATCTATATCCTTTTAAACACAGTCACTTTCTTTTTTTATGGTGATAGGTTTGTCTTCACTAAATTCCTCTGGCTGCATATTGAGTCTCTCAAACAGTAGCCTTGTCAACATTCCTACAGGCATTTATCTTCTAACCATATCCAATTTCATATTCAACCCCTTCACTGTTATTTCTTTGTTGGACTTTCATCTTTGTTGGCTAACTACCTCTTTTGATTATCCATTTTTGAAAATGTGAAGTTGGCTTATTACTGGTAAGCCAGGAAGCAACATAATTGCACACTTTGCTGTCTATGCATGAACTATATATAAAAGATGTACAGTAACCAATCACCAGCAGACTTTGAGAGAAGTGACCTGATTGGTCATTGATTATGATACACATCTGTTATTTACATAGTGATTATAGAATGAAGGCCTAGTAGTAAAATTTGTGTTTTATACATATAATAATATTTAATATTCCATCGTAATCTGAATCCAGCTGAGATAATGATTTCATTTTCTTTGGATATGTAACCAGAAGTGGAATTGCTGCACCATATGGTAGTTCTATTTTTAGATGTTCCATTTTTTTTTTTCTTTTTGCCCCACCTCGCGGCATGTGGAACGTCCCCGACCATGGATGGAGCCCGCGCTCCCTCCAATGGAAGCACAGAGTCTTAACCACTGGACAACCAGGGAAGCCCATGGTAGTTCTATTTTTAACTTTATGAGGAACCTCCATACTGTTCCTAGTGGTTTTCTATTATAGACTCTTGTAGGAAGAGCTATCTCACTTCTGATTTTGTGTGCTCTGTCTTGACTATTGTTGATGAACTTCAAAATTTCTGGGGACGCTAGAAGTTACTTTAAGCCTACTAACCTTCCCTTTCTTCTTAAAATGGGGTGAAGTTTACTACCATTGCACTGGATCATTCTTCATACCTGCTGAGAGAGCTGTGAGATTCTTGAGTATGTGTTCTCCACCTTGATCCCATTTGATAGACTTGAGAATGTCTGTCAAATAATTTAATTCTCTGGAGAAATTCAGAAATAATTTCTGATATAAAAAATTTGCAAAATAAAATCAATACAGAATGACATTTATTTTGGGATAATTTCTCCTTTAAATAAAACCAGGTGATATACAATATAAAGTCTCCAAATACTCTTTACATATTCATTGGTAAATTTACAAAAACTTTTTTATTTTCTAATTAGAAACAAGTGTATAGAATATTAATGTGTCTCTTATGAAACCATTTGGATAATGACATTTTAATAATTTTAAATCAATTGCTAAAATTTATAAGATTGTTGTTATAGTTTTACTTTTCTGTGCCATTTCCACTAATTATAACTCTTGTAACTTGGGTCAATTACAAAAAATATGTTTAACTGTAATACATTTTACTGTAATTATTAACATTTAGAATAGGAAAATTATTGCATACTAGGCAAAAATATCCATAATTAACGTTTGATTTTTGGTATTCTAACAACTGTGTAGTTTGAATGTTGGAAAATGTAATAACGATTTTATTCCTGTACATTTCCTTACTTAACACAGATTTATTCTAGATAATTGGTCATGATCTGATAGGGTCAAAAAGTAGATAATTGTTTTAAAAAATACCAAGTGTATTGTCACGGCATGTCCACTGGCAGAAAAGTTTTGAAATAAAATTATTTTCAAATATTTTCTGCAATTAAACAAGTAAAAGAACTTTCTGATATTTTGTTTTATGAAGGATGATTTTGTTCATAACTGATCATTTTGAAAAAAAATCTGTTATCCCAACTTCGAAATATTTTTTCAAAATAAATTATTTTCAAATATATGAAAGACTTTAAAGAGGTCTCTGAATAATGATGGTAACAGTAGAAATTAAATAAACTTGATAGCTTATATTTTTTTTATTGCTAACATATTTTATGACTCAACAGCATTTCAGTGTTTTCCTAATTTTTGCTACAAAAGGGAAGTAAAACAACAGTTTATTGTGGCAATACTTCATACTGACCTACTTTGTAAATTGTCTTTAATCTCTAGGGTACAGAGAAGAACATTCATGTTTTTAAATTGGATACAAAAGCAGTTTCTATCCCGTAGCTGTTGTAGCATAAATTTTCAGATAGAGACTATTAGACATGTCTAAATGTACTGCTGCTCAGCAATTTCTAAACATTTTCTTTGGTGTGCTTTACCTGGGTGAGCTTATTTAGAATTTTATTGAATATTTTAAAGATACAATATAAGTTATTAAACATTTTCAGTTTCCAATAACATTGTTCTTATGGTATGTGATGCAAGCTCAATGCTGTTTCTTCAACATATTAAGTCTTTTTAGAATGGAATATAGTCATTCAGTGTTTCTGGGAGAGAAAGAAAGAGAAAGAAAAAAGGAAGGAAGAAAGAAATGGGGGGTGGGAAGAAGGAAGGGAGAAAGAAAACTGAAATAAGGAAGAAATAGGAAATAAAAATTAAGCAGTCGTGAACAGTTATATTCAGGATAAGCGGGAATATAGGCAGACACTTCAAACATTAAAATAATACCACTAACCTTGGTAATTAAATACCTTAAAGATTTGTTACATGGTATGTATGAAGGTGGCCGAAAGGTTATCTTTGACACACGCTCTTTCCCCACTTTCCAAATTACATATGGAAATTCCTATTGCCTTAGTTATAATCTAGTTTTTGGATGAATATTTAGTGAAATGGGAGAAACACCTATATGGTCCCTCTCTGTATTTAGAAGGTATTAAATAAAGATTTGTTTATTTATATTTTATATTTAAGAAACAAGATTTTTGTTTTCATTTTGTACATACTTATTTTAGCATTCACAATTTGGGAGCTAAGGGGAGAAGTGTGTATGTGTGTGCGCATGTGTGTGTGTGTTTAACACTTGTCTCTGTATCTTCATTTTTATACTGAAATAACAATAAGTAAAAATACTGGTCTTCTTATTAGATTGGTCAGTTCAGATTTTCTTTAAAAAAAGAAGAATCCAGGTATTCTTAACACTATTTTGAGTATAGTGATTAGCATTACACTTTCCTACCCAGGTTCAGAAGTGCATTTCTGTTTAGTTATACTCACACAAATCCACTTACATTCCATTCTATGTGAATTAATTTCTTAACCTCCAATTGTAATTATAGAGTTAGCTATACTAATTTTAACATGGTATATATTGCTTTACTTAGTCCAAATTTTCAATACCACTTCTCATTTTAATTTTTCTCTAAGGTGTGATCCATCTCACGGTTGGCAAATATAATGAGAATACCACTGGTTGCATCATCTAATTTAGGACAACTAACATTTCAACTCTGAGAAGAATGTTTACTCTTCCACTAATCAGTATATGTCTGAGGAAAGACTTTCTCATGTTGGCTTTTGTCCTGAATTACACCCTCACCTGCCATATTTCCCTTATATTTTTTTCCTATCCTGGAATTTGAGGCATGCAGCTCTTGAGAGTCAATGAGGACATGCTCTTTCACAGGATACCAGGATACAAGTATTAGCACACATATTTCCACATTTATCTTGGCTACCTTCACATTCCAGTGTAGACTTTTTTGTTCTGATGATAGTTCACCATGAAGGATGAGTGAAAAGAGCATACAACTCTCTTCATCATGGAATACTTATAATTGAGTTTTTAAATATAATTCCTTAAATGCATCCTGACATTTTCTAGAGGAAATCTCAAGCACTACACAACACATCCACTCATTTCTCATCGATAAAAGTCCTACTAAATAAAGAGAAGCAGGTCTGTTTGCAGTGATAGAGGCCTAGGTCTTGAAAAAGTGCAGCCTGTCAAGTTCAAGTAAAACTCAAAAAAAAAAAAAAAAAAGCACTTAAAAGTTCTAACGCCTAGATATTTCTTTTAATCATACTGCACAGAGCCTGTAGTTTTGATGGTTATAGACTGCCTCTACTAAAGGATGTACATGTTAGTGATCTAAGTTTTATTCTTGGTGATTGCAACCCAAAGGAGTTCAAAAAAGGAATTTTTAAAGGCTTATGCATCTCTGTAAAATATATCTTTTTAATTCAACATTTTATTTTATTTTTTACGTTAAAATTTCTAATGGGGGGGCTTCCACGGTGGCGCAGTGGTTGAGAATCTGCCTGCCAATGCAGGGGACACGGGTTCGTGCCGTGGTCTGGGAGGATCCCACATGCTGCGGAGCAGTTGGGCCCGTGAGCCACAACTACTGGGCCTGCGCGTCTGGAGCCTGTGCTCTGCAACAAGAGAGGCCGCGATAGTGAGAGGCCTGCGCGCCGCGATGAAGAGTGGCCCCCGCTTGCCGCAACTAGAGAAAGCCCTTGCACAGAAACGAAGACCCAACACAGCCATAAATAAATTAAGAAAAAAAAAAATTTCTAATGGGTAAAAATAATTTCCTATTTTTCTTAGATAAGGTTCATGCCTTATGGATGACTATGAATCATCCTCATTTCTCTAGCTCACACTTTGACAGAGTTTCCTGAAGACCTACTGTTTTCATAAGCCCCGCCCTTATGACCTCATTAAACCTTAATTATTTTCTTACAAATTCTATATCTAAATATAGATGCACCGAGTGTTAGGGCTTCATATATGGATTTTGAAGAGACATGATTCAGTTCATAAGAGCCATCAATTTGCCAGTCTTGAATAACTAAATATGTCATCAAAAATCTAGTTAAAGTTGTACTGCTAAACAAAATCTAAATAAAAAAAGTTCTGATGTATCATATGTGGGTGTCTCCTTAAGTCAGATAACCTAGTAGAGTCAACAGTAGTCCCTGTTATTTTTTATATAATTACATTAAGAAAATGAGAATCCAGTTTGCTCTTATGACAACAATCAATTGAGGGGAGCCCTGTAATCAATCTGATGCCTCGTCTCAGGTTGGCTTTGCAACATTACATGCATCTTGTTAGGCGGACATCCGTAGAACCATCCCTGGTCCTCTGACTTTCAGCAGCATGTTAGTATGAGGACCTAGGCAGCCAAGCAAAAGGCTCTAGATATTACATTTGAAATAAGACACACACACTTCCTGTGCATAATGGGGTTGGGATAGAATGAAAAAAAAAGCTCTTTTTTTTTTCTTGTCCCTAGTGCTAACAAGTCACACTTTTTCCCTCTTTTAACCACTTGGTGTTAAGGAGGGCTTAATTTGATCTAATAATATGAGCGTGTTTGGAAGAATAGAAATAAAGACTCTAAGTCACTTTAAGGTAGCCCAGCATATCATTTGCTACCATGAACCAAGGATGTGGACAGAGATAATAGAAATGGATCTTGGAGATAAGACTCTGAGTCTTGGCTCTAGTGCTCATTAGTTTTGGTATCTCAGTTTAACACGTTCAAAGGAGAATATCATGTATCAATTTCATGAAATTGTCTTGAGGATTAGATATAATTTCCATAATATAGTAGCTTGTACATGATCAAGACCATAATAAAGACAATATTCTGTATCAGAGTATCATTCTAGGATTGTGGTCTAGAATAGAAGTTTCTCCAGGGGTATGGTTTAAATATTTTTCATTATACTTTAGTCTTGTTATAATTTTAATACTTTAAATATAATCATCATGCAAAAGCAAATAAACCAACACATGCTTTATTGATTGTATTTTAGACAAAACTACTGCTCATATTTTTTTATATGTGATTTCAGACCTCATAAAAGGAGCTGAACCCAGATAGTAGTGTTCTGAGAAAGTGATTATAAAACAGCCCAATTGCAAAGTTTAATTTAAAAGGAATTCAAAAGTAATTGCATGACATAAAATAAAATGAGTCACTGCTAACTTTGAAAACACATTTCAGGATCTGGTGTCAGTTACCAACTTTGTCATTGGGGTTGGTGTGGCAAGTGGGTGAGAACCAGGTCTAAAAATGTTTATATGATAATTTACTCTGGAGCTAATACTGAAGAATGTATACCCTAATCTATGAATTAATCCTTCTTTAGTGTTTATGGAGTTTTTGATTCTTTTCCCCTAAATCCTTGTCTATCATTGACATAACATGAAGAAATAGCAGTAATTGGCTGATGGGTTTAAGAGGTACATTACTAGTGAAAAGTTTGGGCTTCATTAAGGGCTTTTCCTGCACAGATTATAATACACTCATAGTCATTTTCAGGTTGGTTGGCAATTTGAAGTGCTTTGCTGAATCTGAAAATTGTTATATAATCAGTTACAGGCCTTTGTGTATTTTTTGTTCCACTTCAGTAAGCCTAAAGCAATTGCTAGAAGCAGGCAACCCTGACAGAAATGTAAAAATGAGTTGAGTTTTCTTGGTTACTTAACAAGAATCACTTTCTTTTCTCTCTACCTAGTTATTCCACTCCCCAGTTGCCCAATATTTCATCTCCTGAAGCTTCAATCTTGAAGTCAATGTTTTGGAGGCTGACCAGGTCTAATCTTCATCATTCGCTTTTCTGTATGTTAACATAGTGTTTTAGAGCCTGAGCTTCGGACTGAGACAAAACTAGATTTAAATTCTGACACTAATGCTTACTAGTTGTGTGTCCTTGGGCAAGTCTCAGAGCCATAACTGGTGAACGTGATAAAATAATTTAAAGTCTCTGGAAATTGTCCTGAGGGTATAAAGAAAACAGGGAAATATTTATTCTAGAAAATGTAATAAATCATCGTAAGAACAGGAAGAGTTTGTGGCAACTTCCTTCCTCTCACCCACTGAGCTTGGTGTGACAGGAGCTCTACCAGAGGCAGGTAGAGTAAAATACAGGCCTACTCTTCCCTCAGCCCTAGTTGAAGGCTAGGGCATCTCCCCTGGTTCCATGTTGCAGAAGTTTTATTCTAGGAAAGAAAGGCTGAGAGACCTGGGGCTCTCTTCATCCACTCAGCCTCCACTCTTAGGGAAGAAATTCTATTCAGGTGAGGCAGGCCAAGGATGTGAAGACCCTCAATCACTCTCACCACAGCTCACTCAGAAGGCAGAGATTTTCAAGTCAAAAGAGGCAAGCTGAGAAGACCAGAGGCTACTGCTCTCACTCAGAGCCCTGTTTATAAAGCAGGTATCACACTGAGGGAGGCAAGCCACTGTCCACATCTACCACTACAAAGTAGTGGTTCAGAGAGTCTACCCAGAATCATGAAAACATATGTGCACATGAAAATTTGTACATAAATGTTCACAGCATCATTAATCATAATGGTCCAAAAGTATAAATAATCCAAATGTGCATCAACTGATGAATGAACAACAAAACAAAATGTGGTGTATCCATGCAATAGAATGTTATTCAGGCATAAAAATGAATGAGGTACTGAAACACGCTACAACATAGATGAACATTGAAAACGTTATGCTAATTATAAGAAGTCAGTCACAAAAAACACATATGGTAGCATTCCACTTATATGAAATGTCTAGATAAGCATAGAGACAGAAAGTAGATAAGTGGTTTCCAAGGACTGGTAGAGGGGAAATTTTTCTTTCAGGAGTGATGAAAATGTTCTAAACTTAGGTTGTAGTGATGAGTGCACATCATTGTGAATATATTACAAAAAAACATGGAAGGGGCGAATTTTATGGACTGTGAATTATATCTCAATAAAAGTCCTAAGAAATGGTCACCCTCTCCCCCAATAATAAACTTGATTTTGATTTACTCTTTCAAAGCCTTTGATAAACCTTTGTCAATAAATCAGGTCAATCAAGTCAGTATAGTTAAGTAACATTCCTGGTCACCACCAGAGATATAAAAAGTGCAGGAGATAACATCATTTTACTCAATATACTCCCAATGAAAACAGGGGGAAAAAATCTCTATAAGTAAGAAGAAAAACATGCATCGAAGAAAGTGCATAACAATTTTGCTCCCAACTGATATTTACTGATGTGTTAAAAAATTCAACACCAAAGTTTATGTAAAAATGGATAGGATAATCTATAGACCTAAATATACAGAGGCATAGGAAAAAATTGAAGAAGATATATCAAGATATTAACTATTTTCATCTTTAATTGGTGGAATTACATGCAAGTGTTTTATTTTTATTATTTTCTGTATTCATAATTCTATAATTACATATTTTTATAATCAGAGCAATATTACCCCTTTAAAAAGAGTCAAAGGAAAGATGTAAGTTTCCAAAGAGTAACAAATAATTATTAAAAGTTTCCATAACTTATCCATATGCAAGAAATAATGCTAAGTGATATAAAGAATTTAAAGATACATAAAACTCAGGCTGGCCTTTCAGGAGCTTAACACTTAGTAAAGGAGATGAATTCTGTATATAAATCTAACACAAACTTTAAACCTACTATGTGATTGATTTTATATGTGTATTAGAAACCTTAAGTGCTGGGGGAAATTGTGGGGGAAGATCTTATCTGATAAGAAGGTTTTATGGAAAAGATGCTTTGCCTTGGGTATGCTACTGATAAATTGTGTTATGACAAAAGTCATTCTTAGTTAAGGGAATAATGTGAACAAATATTATGAAATTTAAAAAAAAAAATAATTGAGGCCATAGAACAGGAAGTATAAGGCAGAACTGACAAGAGATAAGACCAGAAAATGATGTAGAGCATGGAACATGAAGATCAGAGAAGGATATTTTTTGAACTTATCATGGATCTATTTTGTTGGGTAGGAATTAAATCAGCAGAGAGTATGTGGGAGATCATTCCCAGGAGAAAGATGAAGGAAGAGAAGAGTATTTGCTGAATGTGTATGAGAATAGTGGCTGAAGTTGTTGAATATGTAGAATAATGGAAGGAAGCTTTATGCTTTGTACATCTAAGGAAGGGCTTGAATTTAATTTGTAGGTAGTGGAGTGCAATCAGAGTTTTCAAAGAAATGGAGTACTAGCATGACATAAGTAACACATAATATGCTTTTCTTATTCTATATAGCACTAAACACACTCTTTTTTTGTGGCCTACTCATTGGTGTATCTCACCCTTTCTATTGTAAATTTTGGGGGGACACGAACCATAACTGTGTGGCATTCAATAAATATTTGTTTAATAAATGGAAAGATGAATGAAACAGGGGAATGTGTAATACATGATATGGTTTTAAAAGTTTAAATATAAAATTAGTGTTAAAGAACAAGTAGTGAAGGACAATCGGAACTTCAGACACCATAATTATCTCAATTTATTTGAGAAATGGCCTCTCTAGGTATTCAGATATTAGATAACTGGTTCATATGCTTTAGTTACATCAGAATTACCTTATCACAACCCAGACTGCTGCACCTCATTACCAAACTTTCTGATTCAGTAAGTCTTGGTGCCCAAGACTTCATTTCTAAGAAATTCCCAAATGATGTCCATAACGCTGAATGCCTTGAACATATCACTGAACTCTGAGTGGATGGTACATGGTTGTACTCAGTTAATGGTGATGCTATAAGAGAGTGATTAAAGAGTTTGAGGGTCAAAAACGTTAATTAGAAGCAGGCCATTCTGTGTGATTGGTTGGGGGACATACTGGGCTTTCCCTGGTTGGTCCCCAGTTTAAAGTGGCATCAAAAATTAGGGAAGCTGTCAGTTTTTTTCAGGTTCTAGATATTTGGGGCCAATTATTGCAGGGGTTATTGTTTGGCTTTCTGGATTGGTTGCTAGAGATAGCAACCTGACTTCCTACAAACCTGACTGATAGAGAACAGGCTGGCTTCCCGGGGTAGTAATTGTTACTGTAAAAAAAAATTGGCTTGGTTTCCTGGACTGGTTGCTGTAGATAGTGGGCCAGAGTTCTGTTTTTACATATGGTTTAGCCATTGTCCATTGGTATATTCTGTATCTCAATAAAATGATTGTTTTAAAAGTCTTCATGTTTTGGGACCTAAAGATGGTGGAGAGATAAGATGTGGAGATGACCTTCCTCCCCACAAGTACATCAAAAATACATCTACATGCAGAAAAACTCCTACAGAACACCTATTGAATGTTGGCAAAAGACCTCAGACTTCCCAAAAGGGAAGAAAATCCCCACATACCTGGATGTGTGGGTGACAGGGTCTTGGTGCTCCGGGCTGGTGTCAGGCCTGAGCCTATGAGGTGGGAGAGCCAAGTTCAGGACATTAGACCACCAGAGACCTCCCGGCCCCATGTAATATCAATCAGTGAGAGATCTTCCAGAGATCTCCATCTCAACACTAAGACCCAGCTTCACCCAATGGCCAGCAAGCTCCAGTGCTGGATGTCCCATGTCAAACAACTAGCAAGTCAGAAACAAAGCCCCATCCATTAGCAGAGCAGCTGCCTAAAATCATACTAAGTTCACAGATACCCCAAAACACATCATTGACGCAGCCCTGTCCACTAGAAAGACAAGATCCAGCCCCACCCACCAGAACACAGCCATCAGTCTCCTCTTTCAGGAAGCCTATACAACCCACTGAACCAACTTCACCCACTGGGGGCAGACACCAAAAACAACGAGAACTATGAACCTGCAGTGTGCGAAAAGGAGACCCCAAACACAGTAAGTTAAGCAAAATGGGAAGACAGAGAAATATGCAGCAGATGAAGGAATAAGGTAAAAACCCAAAACACCAAACAAACGAAGAAGAAATAGGCAATCTACCTGAAAAAGAATTCAGAGTAATGATAGTAAAGATATCCAAAATCTTGAAACTGAATGGAGAAAATACAAGAAATGTTTAACAAGGACCTAGAAAAACTAAAGAGCAAACAAACAATGATGAAAAACACAATAAGTGAAATTAAAAATTCTCTAGAAGGAATCAATAGCAGAATAACTGAGGCAGAAGAACGGATAAGTGACCAGGAAGATAAAACAGTGGAAATAACTACCACAAAGCAGAAGAAAGAAAAAAGAAGGAAAAGAATTGAAGATAGTCTCAGAGACCTCTGGGACAATATTAAACACACCACCATTCGAATTACAGGGAACCCAGAAGAAGAAAACAGAAAGAAAGGGTCTGAGAAAATATTTGAAGAGATTATAGTTGAAAACTTCCCTAACATGGGAAAGGAAATATAGTCAATCAAGTCCAGAGAGTGCCATACAGGATAAATCCAAGGAGAAACACACCAAGACACATATTAATCAAACTCTCAAAAATTAAATACAAAGAAAATATATTAAAAGCGGCAAGGGAAAAGCAAAAAATAATATACAAGGGAGTCCCCATAAGGTTAACAGCTGATCTCTCAGCAGAAGCTCTGTAAGCCAGAAGGGAGTGGCAGGACATATTTACAGTGATGAAAGGGAAAAACCTACAACCAAGATTACTCTAGCCAGCAAGGATCTCATTCAGATTCAACAGAGAAATTAAAAACTTTACAGACAGGCAAAAATTAAGAGATTTAAGCACCACCAAACCAGCTTTACAACAAACGCTAAAGGGACATCTCTAGGCAAGAAACACAAGAGAAGGAAACGACCTACAAAAACAAACCCAAAACAATTAAGAAAATGTTAATGGGAACATACATATCGGTAATTACCTTAAATGTAAATGGATTAAATGCTCCAACCAAAAGACATAGAGTGGCTGAATGGATACAAAAACAAGACCCATATATATGCTGTCTACAAGAGACCCACTTCAGACCTGGGAACACATACAGACTGAAAGTGAGGGGATGGAAAAAGACATTCCATGCAAATGGGAATCAAAAGAAAGCTGGAGGAACAATTCTCATATCAGACAAAATAGACTTTAAAATAAAGACTATTACAAAAGACAAAGAAGGACACTACATAATGATCAAGGGATCAATTCAAGAAGAAGATATAACAATTGTAAATATTTATGCATCCAACATAGGAGCACCTCAATACATAAGGTAAATGCTAACAACCATAAAAGAGGAAATTGACAGTAACACAATAATAGTAGGGGACTTTAATACCCCACTTTCACCAATGGACAGATCATCCAAAATAAAAATAAATAAGGAAACCCAAGCTTTAAATTACACATTAAACAGGATTGACTTAATTGATATTTATAGGACATTCCATCCAAAAACAAAAGAATACAACTTCTTCTCAAGTGCTCATGAAACAGTCTCCAGGATAGATCATATCTTGGGTAACAAAGCAAGCCTTGGTAAATTTAAGAAAATTGAAATCATATCAAGTATCTATTCTGACCTCAACACTATGAGACTACATATCAATTACAGGAAAAAAACTGTAAAAAATACAAACCCATGGAGGCTAAATAATATGGTACTAAATAACCAAGAGATCACTGAAGAAATCAAACAGGAAATCAAAAAATACCTAGAAACAAATGAGAATGAAAACAGGATGACCCAAAACCTATGGGTTGCAACAAAAGCAGTTTTAAGAGGGAAGATTATAGCAATAAAATCCAACTCAAGAAGCAAGAAAAATCTCAAATAAACAACCTAACCTTACGCCTAAAGCAATTAGAGAAAGAAGAACAAAAAAACCCCAAAGTTAGCAGAAGGAAAGAAATCATAAAGATCAGATCAGAGATAAAAGAAAAAGAAATGAAGGGAACAATAACAAAGATCAATAAAACTAAAAGCTGGTTCTTTGAGAAGATAAGCAAAATTGATAAAACATTAACCAGATTCATCAAGAAAAAAAGGGAGAAGACTCAAATCAACAGAATTAGAAATGAGAAAGGGGAAGTAACAACTGACACTGCAGAAATACAAAGAATCATAAGAGATTACTACAAGCAACTATATGCCAAGAAAATGGACAACCTGGAAGAAATGCACAAATTCTTAGAAAAGCACAACCTTCTGAACCTGAGTCAGGAAGAGATAGAAAATATAAACAGACCAATCACAAGCACTGAAATTGAAACTGTGATTAAAAATCTTCCAACAAACGAAGTCCCGGACCAGATGGCTTCACAGGTGAATTCTACCAAACATTTACAGAAGAGTTAACACTTATCCTTCTCAAACTCTTCCAAAATATAGCAGAGGGAGGAACACTCCCAGACTCGTTCTATGAGGCCACGATCACCCTGATACCAAAACCAGACAAAGATGTCACAAAGAAAGAAAACGACAGGTCAATATCACTGATGAACATAGATGCAAAAATCCTCAACAAAATACTAGCAAACAGAATCCAACAGCCATTAAAAGGATCATACACCATGATCAAGTGGGGCTTATCCCAGGAATGCAAGGATTCTTCAATATATGCAAATCAATCAAAGTGATACACCATATTAACAAATTGAAGGATAAAAAGCATATGATCATCTCAATAGATACAGAAAAAGCTTTCAACGAAATTCAACACCCATTTATGATAAAAACTCTCCACAAAGTAGGCATAGGGGGAACTTACCTCAACATGACTTCACTTTTATAATTAGCTTGAATTAATTTTTTGAAAGTATATCTACACCTAAATTTGCCTGCAAAATTATTTTGAGGTATTAATACCAGCTTTTCTATAGGACTTTTCTTTTTTGTTAAAGTTTTATGTTTAAATTTAATCTTTACTTTCTGAAAATATAATGAATCCCTAATAGTACATCATTTTGGAGCCAGACTGCCTAAGTTGGAATTTTGGTTTCAACTCTTGCCAATTGTTGACTTTGGCCAAGTTCTTAAATATCCCCATTCTGCAATTAATTTCCTTGTAAAACAGGCATAACAGTATCTACTTCATGATATTTTTTGAAGATTAAATTACTTAACATATGCAAAGCACTTAGAAAAAATACCTTGTACAAAGTAAGTGCTAAAAAAATCTTGGCTATTTTTCTTAGTATTATCTATGGTGTTGAGAAAGAGGAATTCAATGAGTAATTATAACAAATGCCCTGAATTTCATTTTAGGTAATGAACTATGTCCTAATACTTCAAATACAAGTAATGCCAGGACTCGAAACAAATTCCATGCAATAATTTCAACAGAGTAATTTTAGCAATTTAGTGAGCTCTATTATGCTGTTTGTGTTGTTGTGTTAAGTACTGTTTGTGATCCTTATTATTGAATTGAGCAGAAATAATACTTGGAGATACTCAGTGTTACCATAATGAATGTAGGATTCAGATATTCATGAACTACCAGTTAGGGTTCAGTGAAAAAATCTGGATCAGCTCGGGATTAACAATTTCGAACATGAAACAAGTAAACAGAGGAATTCAGTATAGCAGCACAGAAGTACTGGATTGGAATTTAAATATCCAGTTTTAAATCTTGATTATGACAGATAACTGTGTAACATTGCTTAACTTTATCATCTTCAGTTTTTTGGTAAATGGAAGTAATAACATATTTTATAAGTATTTTGAAGATTCAATGAGTTAATTTCTGAAAAATTAATTTCCATAAGTGTTGTTGGTGTTTTTCTGGAAAAGTGACAATTAGGTATTTTATTACTTAGAGGCAAGAACTATATCTCAGTGTGAAATTGTTTCATGGATAACCTTACAAAAGAAAGACTTTAATCCTTCTCTAAAACCAACCAAAACCAACTTAAAGACTTAACAACTTTTCCAATGAAACTAGGATAATCACATAAGTCAAAACCAGATATTATGATACATCTATTATGATATATCACTGCCAAATACAGGACAGTTTGAATGACACCGAAAGATGATTATAAGAGCATCTGTGTTAGCTTTGCTGACTCCTCAACACAGAGATAAAGGAAATGGAAAAACCTTTCAACAATTACTTACTTTGAGTTGCAAGGTTCAAGTCTACCTTGGGGAAGTACAGGGCACCCAAATGGGACTAAACAGCAGGAGATGAGCTATTTTCATTTTCTATTACCCAACCTCATTTTGGGAAATGTCTTTGTGATCAGACAGGGTAAGGGAAATAAGACCTTTGACTTAGCAACAAATGACCACAGTCAGGGGATCAGATACTTAAAATGGCAAACACTAAAGCACCAAATGGAACCTCACTAAAGTACCTCATAGAGAACTGAGACAGGAGAAATGTTGAAAACCAAGGAGAGATGCGTTCCCAAGGCAAAATTGTTGAGCAGGTGTTTTAAACAACATTTCTGAATTGCTAGCTGCTCCAGATCATTCCTTTTGCCCCTCCTCACAGAATGCTTAATCAAATTGCTGAACTACCTAGAAATGATCTCATTCAAAAGCTCCTAAGGCAGTATATTTGTGAGGGTTTTCCAGATAAACAGAACCAACCAACAGCATATAAATATATAGAGAGATTTATTTTAAGAAATTTGCTTTCACAGTTGACTTGAGGTTTCCAAAATCTGATGGGATAGGTGGGTGGGCTAGAGACTCAGGGAAGAGTTCTTGTTCAAAGACAGGCAGGTGGCAGAATTCCTTCTTGGTAAGGAGATGTTAGCCCTTGTTCTAGTTAGGCCTTCAGCTGATTGGATGTGGCCCACCTACATTATGGAGGACTTTGGCTTTATTCAAAGTACATTAATGTGAATGTTAATCTCATACCAAAAATACCTTCACAGAAACATTCAGAATAATGCTTGACTAAATATCTGGGCACTGTGGCTCTGCCAAGTTGATACAAAAAATTTATCATCACAGGCAGTAAAGAAGTAGTGTGGTTCTTAAGCCAAATTACTGAAACTTTAAAAGTAGTAACAAAATGTCAAAAGCAAAAGGAAAATTAAAATATTTTTCAATAGAAAAACTTCTCAAACACACAATCTTCCATGTCTTCACAAAATTAATGTGAAATGGACTTTCTAAAAAAAAAGCAGGTCAGATTATATTACTCTTCAAACTTTCCATTGGCTCTCCAGTTCACTCAGAGAGGGGGAAAAAAAAATCTTTGGAATGACTTACAAAGCCTGACATCACTTGATCTCATTAATTCTCTGACCTAATCCCCTTCTACTTTCCCCCTTGATCACACAGTTATAGACACACTGGCCTTCTGATGTTTCTTGATATTCCATCATGCCTTCCCCTTGGGGCCTTACACTGGAATTTCCTTCTGCCCTTTCCAAGGTGGTTGCATGACCAACCCCTTCACTATTTCCCAGTTTCTGCTCATTGTCGCCTTCTCAGGGAGACCAATGCTGTCATCCTATTCAATGCTGCACATTTCCCCCGCACTACTTTCACACATTCACCTTCCTTTCCCTGCTCTATGTCTTCTTTCTTCCATAGCAATTAGCATATTCAAACGTTCTGTATTATGTACTTATTTATTATGTTTTTACCTTTATCTCCCCAGCCCTGCTAAAGCATAATTTAACTGGGCAGGGATCTTGGTGTGCTTTGTTTATTGATATATCTCAAGCACAAAAAATAGTACCATAGCAAGTAGACAATAGATTTGTTAAACAAGGAGGTAGATGGATGAATGAATGAAGCAATCATCTGAAGAAGAAGGATATATAAACTATAGGGTTTCTATTCTAAAAAAAGCAGGAGCCAAGAACATTGAAAATGAGCTATAAAAATTAGTAAATATATATAGATAAAGTAAATTTAAATATCATTTGTTCAATGCTATGCAAAGAAACTTGAATGATCTGATGATGTATTATTTTTTAGAAACACATGCATTTCCAAACTCTATCTTAAAAGACATGAAATATTCACAGTCCATATGTCTGAAAATATTGAGAATTCTTAAGGCATGACATTCCTTAAGCACCAGGACAAGACGTTTTTGTCAGTGAATTATTTCAATGAATTATCATTCCAGGAATGAGATAAATTCTGGTACAATTTAAAATACCACAGTGCACAATAGAAGAAAAGTTTCCCAAATTCATTTTTGATGCTACTCTAAGACTGCTTCACATGATAAAACTAGCAGTTTAAAAACTATTACCTAAATTCACTAATGAATTTAAATGCAAAAAAATTAAATGTTGGAAAATAAAATGAGGAAATATATAAATACATATTATAATATTAAAAATGGCATTGATTTCAAGAATATAAGAAAAATCAAGCTAGAAAATTCACTATTGTAATTTACCATTTTAAATATTGGAAAATGAAAGTTTAATGTAAATTTTGACAAAATTCAAGTAGAATCAGATAGATACTCTGTATATAGTAAAATACACATTATTTCTTCCATGTAACCAGCACTAACTTTAACGTGAGTTAAATAACCATTGTTATTTAACAAATTAACATTGCCTCAGAATACTTACACAAGTGGGAAAAAATTAGATTTATAAATATTGGATAGGAGGAAGACAAAAAATAAATTCTTGTATTTCAAGATTGATTACTTAGAAAACTTAAACGATGGTTCAACTTAACAATTTTTCTCTGGACTTTATTATGGTACAAAAGCAGTATGCATTCAGTAGAAACCGTTCTATGATATTGAATTTTGATCTTTTCTGAGGCCAGCGATATGTAGTACCATAATCTCTTGTGATGCTGGGCAGGGCAGCAAGCCACAGCTCCCAGTAAGCCATGTGACCACACAACCACATCACTATGAAGGTAAACAATCAATACACTTACAGCCATTCTGTACCCATACGACCATAACTGCTTTTTAATTTCAGTACAGTATTCAATAGGTTACATGAGATATTCTACACTTTATTATAAAATAAGCTTTGTGTTAGATAATTTTGGTCAACTGTAAGCTAACAGTAAGTGTTCTGAGTACGTTTAAGGTAGGCTAGGCTAAGTCACGATGGTCAGTATGTTAGGTGTATTAAATGCATTTTCAACTTATGATATTTTCAACTTATAACGGGTTTATCAGGACGTAACCCTATCAAAATTGAGGATGATCTATACTAGAAACAAACAATTTAGCAAATTTACTAATTTTAAAACAAAAAAGGCAAAACAAATGCTTTATATAAGTTAAAAATAACAAATATAATGGCTAATATTTCCTATTAACAGTAATCATAACAAAAAAACCTAGGTAAGTATTCAACAAAAATTACTTGGATCTCTAGAGCATAATATGAAAAATTGAAAGATTTAAATGGAACTTGTTACTTTTCTTTCATATGAAGACTTTCTATGGTATATTTCATATACAGGGAACATACATTTATACACAAATGACATTTCAATGGCAATCACAACCCCTTCCTTGCAGCCTACTTTTAACAAAATAATATAAAATTCCTGTAGAAAAAAATAATAGTGCAAATAATTATTTTGAAATATAAGTGACAATATTCAGAAAATTTCTGAAAAGTAGAGTAAGGAGGAAAAATTAATCCTTCTGTTTATTCAAACACAATGTAGCAATTAATGTAGGCTGAAACTAACACAATGAAGGTATAAATATATTAATTAGATATAATTGGGAGAGCAAATGTATATGACAATTCCATAGATGCAAAAGAAGACATTTCAAATCATTTGAGAGAAAATTGAGTATTCATTGTGACAGTTAGCCAGCCATTTGTAGAAAAATAACATGTAACTTTACTTCACTACTTGTGTCAGAAATAATTCCAGATGGATCAAATATTTAAATGTCTAAATAGGACCAGAAAGTTATTAGAAGAAAAATCATGAATTTTAAAACGATAAACTTGGAATGGAGACAGCATTTTAAAACATGGCAACTTATTCAGGAAAATGATAAATCTCACAAAAGATTCAAATTTTGATTACATTTTATTACACTTTACTAGATAGAAAATTAAAGTATAAAAAACAAAGAATTCTTAAAAACTAAAAATGAAGAAAAACTCTATTGCCAAAAGAGAAATCACAGAAACACATGAACTTACAAACATCTAAGATGATGCTTTTTTTCACAATAAAAGAAATGTAAATTAAATGAGGAAAATGTTTCACATATGATGGCATATAATTTTATATATTGATGATAGTATTTGAGAGGAAAACACACTCATAAATTGTTTCTGGGACTATATGTTGATGAAATAGTTGCAGAGCACAATTTGGAACATATTGTAAATTATAAAAATCATGTATTCTTTGGCTCAGCAATCATCATTTGCATAAAAATATAGATTTCATATATATTATGTGTGTATATGTATACATTTTATATAGTCTCAGTGTAGAGACATATATTCATAAACATTGCCTAGAATTATAAATAAGTTATTAAGAGTGATCATTTCTGTGCTAAACCCAGGATGCGGGAGTGGAGTGATGAGTGTTCAGAGAAGAGCAAACAGTATGGGGAAATCTTCAGTCTTCACTGTGAATTCATCAACGTTTTTTAAAAATGTCTTTAGTTTTAATTGTATACCCTTTTTACTATTTTTTTTCACCATAAGCTTTGATTGCTCTTTAGGTTTTATTATCCTTGGTGTTTCTTAGGTTTACTTTAGTTCATGGTACATGGTAATTACTGATCATGAAGAATCTGCTCTAATTAATTAGTTGATCAGTTATTTTTGATGAGTTCAAAACCCCAAGCCAAAGCTAAAACCTTGACAATAAACAACACCTAAGTATATAGTTCCAACACAAACCATTTAAACGCCTTCCCCCACCAGAAATAACTACTATCCTAAATTCTATGTTTATCATTTTCTTGTTCTCCTCTTTATATAATCTTGTGTCCACATATTTATTTATAAAGTATGCTTTTAGCATCATAAAAAAGGGCATCAAGTTATAAAAATGTGGGGACTTAATTTTAATTTTCAGCTTCCTATTACATTCCTAAAATTCATTCATGTTTGGAAACATTGCTACAGTTCAATTTTTGACTGCTGTTAAATATTCCGTTGCATGAATATGCTATAGTATATTAATCTATTCTCCTGATGATCAGAGGTAGAGTTGTTTCTAAGTTTTATGAATTGCTCCTATAAATATTCTTGTACATGTGTTCTGCTGTTGATATATACTTAAGCATGGAATATTCAGGTACCAGAGAAAGTGTCTGTTTTCCAAAGCAGTTGTACAATTTACACTACCACCAGCAATGTACAGAGACCCTGTGACTGACATCTTCAACACGTAGCTATTTTCACACATTCTGTTTTTTTTCCCCAAATAATTAGGTGTAAACAGAACTTCATTATGGTCTTGAGTTTTCTGATTATCATTGATGTTGAATATCTTTTCATATGTTTGTTGGTCATATGTGTTTCTCTTCCTTAAAATGCTTATTTATGTCTCTTGCTCATTTTTGTATTGGGTAGTTTGTTCACTTCTTAACGATTTTTGTTATTTACACATTTTTGACATGACAATTTTAAATATGATTCCTTTAGTTTGTAATTTGCCATTTTCACTTTCTAAAAGTGACTTTTGATGAAAAAAGTTCTTAAATTTAATTTAGTGGAACACATCTTTTAAAGGCTATCGTTTTTGTGCCTTGTTCTAGACCTCTTTCCCTCCTCCAAAGTTTAACATATATTTACCTATATTTTATAGAAAAAGTTTTTAAGTTGTTTTTGTCATTTGTCCTTAATCTGTTTGGGTTAATTTTTGTGTATAGTGTGGGGAACAGATCCATTTTTCATCTTTTCCCACGTGCTTAATTAATTTCAAAGATCAATTTTGTTGAGTAGTTTCTACCTTTCCCATTTGATTTCTTTTCTAATTAAAAATGGAAGCAAAGGTAAATAACAAACACAACCCTAGGATCTAGCTTTAAAGCTCATTTCCTTGTCACTAGTCTCCTTAAATAGATACACTTTGATCATTCCAAATGATACTATGTTCTTTTTTAGGAATCACCTTCTAATTAAATATTAGAATGGGAGAGGTTTACATGTCCATATGTGTCCTGTGTTAATTTCCAGCATTCCCCCCCCCCCTCAAATTCTGCTATGAATGAACTTAGACAATTCAAGGTAGGGCACTTAAGTGTCAAGTTGTAAAGCAGTGTCCAGGAGGCTTAATTCTCAAATAGAAATATTGACATAAAAATACTGTAACTTTTACTGTATTTTTATTGCTTCTGGGCACTATTCAACCATTCATACATGCATTATCTCATTTCATACTCACAATAAGCCATAGAGAGGTTTGATTAGTCTCAGTTTTCCACATAAGGAGGATTAGAGAGGTTATATAATTTGCCTACATCATACACATCATGTTTAAAGTGATTTGAACCTAATTCTTTCTCATTCAAAAGCACGTGTTCTTTCCCATTATATGAAATTATCTTTCTACGACCCTAAACTATTTTTGTTGTTTATTCATCCTGTATTGTCTATCAGTGTTTCTAAGGTTTACCTCAGTAGCTGACTGAACAAGTTCATATTCAGTCCAGGCCCCCTCTTCATGGATGGGTCTTTCGTTAGGTGCCAGGATTTTTCTCTTCTCACATGCTGCTATAAATGAACCAAGACAGTAGAAGGTAGGACACTTGAGTGTGAAATTACGAAAGATTATCAAAGATGTCCAAATATTAAATAAAAAATATCGTTTTCCAGTATTCAACTCAGATCTGAAATGTAATTTCTTTTTTTTAATGTTTATTTTAATAGAGAAGCTGAAAAAAGTGTGTAAATCGAGTTATGAAGATCCATGTAGCAAATGTGTTGCACTATGTAAATTTCACCAAGAATATATAAGAGATGTACCTTCCTGACATGGAAGTTATTTTACTTTCAGAGAAGTTTTTTGAAAGTGCCCTTGATTTTTAAATAAAAACTTTCTTTAGGATTTTGTACAGCAGTAATTGAATAATAACCAGAATATAATTTCAACATTAAAGTATGACTACTAAAATATAAAATAATATTCACCAGATGCTACCATATACCATTAGCCCATCGAGCCCAGTGTGACAGTGATCCTTTCTCACTGTTAGGGCAGCACGGCCCAGCAATATCCTTGCTTGCAGATTCTGTCTTGGATGGTCCACATGCTACTATTGACTCCAAATTCCCTGACAGTATAAACACTGCTCTCTGATAGAAGGTTGGCTGAGGCAATCATCATTTCCAAGGGAGTAGCCAGCTACTTACTGAGTTAGGTAAAGCTGCCAGACACGTTGTCAATCCTCTGTGCTGACACAGAAGAAGACATATCAAGAATCCCCACTGAACTGTGTTTGGACCCTGCTTGGGTACACAATACCATTGCTATCCCAGATTTTTTCAGATATCAAAATGGGAAGACTTTCACTGGTCTCACACAAACTAATTTTTTTGTGAAAAGGAAAAGTGTTTCCATATGAGCATAAGAGTTTCTTCTCCCACATTTTCCCATCCTCACCCAGTGTGTTAAGATTATTTTTTGCTGTTCAATGTGTTCCTATATACATTTTTGTGTGTGTAAAGAACAGGGTAAGGGATGTATTTGTATAGACCAATGGGGATTTTTTTTTAATTGTGGAGTATATGATTGATTATGTCTGTGAGATAATGAAAAATACTTCTGTCATATTTGCCTTTAACCCTGAGCAGAGAATTACTAAGTGATACACAAGCAGATCACCTGTGTTTCAAAAGTATTCCATCTTGCTCCCATGGAATAATAGCTACCCAACTT
Organism: Balaenoptera ricei; assembly: GCF_028023285.1. Taxonomy (NCBI): domain Eukaryota; kingdom Metazoa; phylum Chordata; class Mammalia; order Artiodactyla; family Balaenopteridae; genus Balaenoptera; species Balaenoptera ricei. The sequence goes on from NC_082642.1 coordinate 61,536,152, forward strand.
CATACTGGTGATGAGGGTTAATTATTCCTGCCAGTATGGTAATACTTTCCATTGCCTCCTCATCTCTTGGAGAGAGGAACCTAGAAGTTAGTAGGTGGTTTGCCATAGTTTTAAGCTGAATGAGACACTTAACTTTGTGTATGGTAGGAGTGATCCTTCTCTGGGAACCTGGATCTCCACATTAATAGTGCCTAAAATTGTGTGTAAGAGAAGCAAAATTCCCTATGTGGGTCACTGTTGGGCCCACTTGCACATTCACTCCTTGGTTTTTAATTCATGTACTCTAAGGGGCCAACAGCTTCCGGGTATTACAGTATGTGATACAGGCAATGGATTCCATGTACAGATATATAATCCTTCTCTCCTATGTGGTAAAGTGGATTGGTTACCTTCTATAATGTAATATTATGTGGAACTGTGTCCTGATGAGTCAAACACTTTATAGGAAAGGTAGAACCATACCCAGAATACGTATCAATTCAGGTCAAGATGGATCACTGCCATTCCAGGTTGGGAAAGGTCTAATGTAATCAACATCCCACCAATCCACTGCAATCCAGCAATGGTGGGACTTAATGCAACAACAGTAGCTGGTCCAACTTTGATGAGGGGAAGCCCACATTATTTGGTTCATTGCATAGTGTCCTTCCCATTGTGCCTACTCTATTCATGTGCCCATGTAGCAGATCACTGGTCACAATGACTAGATGATGTCAGTTGGCTCAGCCATTCTGTATACTTGGGTGTTTAGTTCCAATAACTGTATGAATGGCGTCTGCTGGGCAAAGCTATACAAAATAAAGTTCTTCACACTTTGTATCCACTTTCATAGGCCCACCTGCATGATTATTCCAAAGACTTTTATGTCCCCTAGCTTCCAGTTTTTAAATTTCCTGGCCACTGACCAACAAGCCAGTTCATTTAACATTACTTCCCTTTGCACACAAAAAAGTAGGTAACCGGGTTTGCCACCTGAAGAACTGCCTTTAGGAGAATATTCCCTCATAACCACAGTCATGGTAAAGTGAAGCTGTTTAGAATTAGCTCAGTAAACGACCATAGGTCAAATCGGCAAAGAACTGGGGAAATCATCGTACTTTACAATTGTCATTGCATTCTGAGGGTCTCTTTCTCACTGGAACGCAGTCTTGATTTCAGTTAATGGGTTTACCTGTGAGAATTGGCTCAAAGAAAAATTGGACGATAGATCTTGATAGTACAGCCATAAAATCATTTTTCCTTGATGTCTTTTAGTTGTACAGATTAAGTAACACCCTTGTTGGCTATTTATCTATTTTACTCCTAGGAACATGGTGTCTAAAACCATCTTCATAGCTCTCTGCAAGTTAGCCAGGCCCCTCTGACTGCCACTTAAACTTTGCAACTCATTATAATTAAATGTTAAACACAGACACCTGGCTTCTATTATTTTTTATTTCTATATTCCCATTGCTTTCAGGGAGTCCAATTCTGTAATAGCATTTCCTATTCTGCACTACCATCAACCCTGGTCTATGTTGCTCATCTTAATAGTGCATTTCCTATCACTTGTGAAATAGAATGTCCTCCAGTCCCTCCTGTGGGACAGTTTTCTGCCTTACATAGTATACCCACTCTTGCATACCCAATATGCTGATCCCTTTAATCTCTTCTTCCACCATTTACTATGTCAGTTTTAACATTTCTTCTTCATTTAGTGTGGGCCATCACTATTCATATGCTTCCAAATGCCAAATGAGCAGCTTAATAGCATCCTGTCCTGGTGGACTTGTCAGTGTATTAGATTCTGCTGTCACAGGGGAATGCACCTATATTAAAAAATTCTCATTTATCCAATTTTGTATTACCTCCTGCTTGATCATAAACATTGAAGATACAATTCAGTGTAATTCTCTACCACCTGATCCTGTGACATGTTGACTATAACTTTGACTATAGTTTGATTAAATTATAGATTCCTTTATCCTCAGCAGGCCAAGCACTTCACTGGCTGCATTTCCTTCCAATGACATCCCTTTTCAATTTACCATCAGTGAAATTTTAACAATTTGCTACCTCAACATTTGAGGGGTTATCAGTACTTCATCTGACACTAGTGAAATATTTCACTTTTTCATCCAGCTAAGAGGTAATCCAGTTTCAGAATCTCATTTTAGAATCTGCTCCCTATGGCCACTTTTCACAATAACTGCTTTAGGTCAAGTTTCCTAGAAAGTGACCCTGTGATGGACATTTCCACACAGGATGTTGTTTGAAGATAGCTCCTAGGAACACTTTCACTAGGTAGTCAGTTATGCCACAGGATAAAATATAACATGAGCGTGGCCAAAGTCAAAAGGTAGATAAGTACAACCCAGGGAAGAGACCAGTGCGTGATTTGAGGTCACTGAGAACAGAGATGAAGTCTTCTTCATCTATTATTTTTAAAAAAGTGTGTATATTTTTTTTCTATAGAAATCTCAGAATTATCTTCTTATATTTATTTTTGGTTAATATTTGATACTAATGTATTGTATTTATAATTTAATTTTTATTACTTTTAAAAGACATATCAAAATATAAAAATGAAATCAGCATATAATAAAATGAGGGAAGAGAAAATATTTTGGAAACAAGTATAGAAAAATGTGTATCTACCTCTCAAATATTATATAAGGAGGTAATGTCATTTGAATCATGTTTTAATAGTGAATTCACAACACTCAGAACTAAATGTTTCCTATCAATTCAAAATAGAGACTTTATTAGGTTATACCTTAATTCTAGTGAGGCATTTATTATTTTAAAATACTTTGAAGCTGGTTTAGATGCTCTCTTTAAAAAAAAAAATATATATATATATATCCAGTCAATATTTGTCTCCTGAGCTCTTGAACACACACACATTTTTTTTTTAATTTCAAACTGGATTTCTCCTATGTATCTCAACTATACCATATGCAAATTTGATATCATTGTTTCATCAACACCTGCTCCATCAACATATAAATTTCCTCTCTTATAACCTACTCTCTCTCTTTTGCAAATGGCACAATTCTCCTTTTTTACCAAAATAGTTATTTTATTAACCTAACCTTATTAACTTGATCCCACCTTTGACCTAATAGATCACTGATTTCTATTGTTTCTATCTCTTAAATTCTCTCTTCTCTCCATTCTCATTACCTATGCTTCAAGCCTTCCTTAGCTTCTGTGTTAACTCCCACAGTTAATTTTTCACTGGTTTCCCAAGTTCCAGTCTTATCTATGTCCAATTAAACTTTCTCAATATCTCCATTATTGCTAAAAGCACCAGTTTTATATGCATATTACACAAATCTTGATTGGTAAAGTAATTTGCAAAATGGAGATACTTAGATGTGGATTTAGGTTTTGGAAAGAGTTAAATATCATTGGCTTGTGAATAGGAGTTAATTTTGTTTGAGGTAAAAAGTAAAACAAAATTACATAATGATTCTGATTTCCTTGTGTTACTTGCAAAGGTCACTGATATAAATCTACCTTATTATCTCTGTGCCATAATTAACTGAACTAGCTAATGACTGAAAAATCTAGTTTTCCCTAATAATATGAAATTAGATGCTATTCATCCTACACTTTCTCTATTTCTTCACCAATATTTTGCAATGCTATACTTACCTGTGATCAGTGCTAAGATGCCCAGAAGTGATGCGAAGGCTCCTAGGAGAGCTGTTTTGCCATTACAATGGCTTTATTATAAACACATTCTGAAATTTTAGACTTCACTCTTAGTTTCCCATCTCTAATCACATAAGTTTTTCAGAGAAATAAACATATTTTCTTTAACAAAAAAGCATGTGCTTTCTCTGTCCTCTATTTTTAACTTGAGAAGGATTACTTTGCAAAGAAACATCATAGGAAAATGTACATGAACTTTAACATCAAAAGGACTAGATTCAAATTCCAGTTCAAATACTCACTGACTAAGATATGTTGGACAAATGGTAAAATGAGCTTCTTTTTCCAAAACTCCAAATAAAAATAGCAATGAATTGTTTGCAATATTAGAGAGATTAAGGTAACTCATGAGAATCTGTTGGTAGAAAGCATTTCTCTATAACTTGAACATAAGCATCTTAGAGGCCTGGTGTCTAAGAGTTGAAGTAGAACTTGAGAGTCTAATAATGAAATCCTGTTTTCATAATCTTTTATGTAAATCATTGTCACGTGACAATCTCTTTGATGGAGAGAGGCATGCATTGGTAATCATTTACTATCTGAGGACATTATGTCTAAGAGTTGTCAAGAAACTTCTGAAAGATCACACAACTCACAAACACCAGACCTAAATCTTTCATCTGAATTTCAGGTTTCAATCCTGTCTTTGCATCATCAATGCCAGCAGGCACTAGCCAGTGCAGGACTTTCTCTGCCGCAGCCATTGCAGACATCCTATTTCACAGTTGTTGACTAATTGAATCGCCAGTAAATTCTGTTAATTTAGAACTGAATCTGCCTCACAGTAATTTCTAACCCGTAATCCTAGTTTGGCTGTCCAGAGCCACACTATTTACTTATACTGAATGATATTTCAAGGGTATCATGTTCCTCATATCTTCTGCTTTCTAGATGTTCCTTGCTTCTGGAGAAATTCCTATTTGAATAAAAATCTGTGGAGGATTACAGGGCAAAATATTTCAAATCTTTCTATAATATATGTTGCCTATGACAGCAGTGAGGCCAATGACAGCAGTGAGGATAACCTTGGGCAGGTTATCATTATGAACATTCATATAAGTGTGATTTGCTATTTAGAATGTGAATATACTGTAAAAGAATAGGTTGGAAGCTTACTATCATAAAAATAGCCACAAAGTCAGTTTAAATTAGAGGGTAATTTTGAAAATACTATGCTTTTTAGCAGATGGAATCATCAGGCTCAAAATGTGTTAAAAGAAAGTTGGGTAAAAGCGGATATTTCTGTTACCAGTCTTCCCTGCAAAGGAGCTAAGAATGACTGTAGATGGTTTCTTCTCCTTTCAGTTCCTAGCATGTGAGCTTTTGCATTATATCTTGCATCACGACAGCTTAAAATCTGTTATAGACCATTCTGGTAATGAAAAACATATGATATTTATTACAAAAAATTAACCTCCTAGACTAGGACTCAAGATGGGAGAGTTCATTTTAAGTGGAGTTCATCAAACTTCATAAATTGTGGGCTTGTGTGATGCTTTATTGAAGATAAAATGCATCTGAGAATGGTAACAGTGCATAGCTCCATAGTTTAACTCAGTAAACCTAGTCAGTATTGGTACCATTATTTTCATTATTTAAGCCAATTTATGTGCTTACTGGAATAGTGGTTATATAATTTATACACAGATAGTGGTTATATAATTTGTATACACATGGTGGTTATATAATTTAATTAGTCTCAGGTCTACAAGTTTTGTAATTTTTAGCTATTAAGAAATTTTATATGTGTGTTTGTGAATATGTGTGTATGTGTGTTTACACACAAATAATTCATACAATTGTAATAATTAATAGATCCTCATCTATACTACTCTAGTCTTCTGAAAATAGGAAGATAGTTGTTGCTAAACAGAGCACCTTATACATAGATAAGAAGGTTGAAAATTTTATTAATTTTTTAATATTCTACCAAGGATAGCATTTAGAGTCATTATGACATATGTACATCATGTTAGGAAATACTTTATCAGAGCCTTTCAAATAAAAGTTCTAATTAAGAATAGACATGAGCTTATAGAAGACCAGATTTTTCTCTCCCCTAGAAGGGAGTGAGCACTGCTGGAAAGACTTCGCTCACAGGAATAGGAAAGCTAACAAAGCTAACAGGAATCAGCAGTTCCCCAAGAAGAAAAGATGTCATCATGGGGCAGCAAGTTAAATAGAAGAGATAAATGTGAATGAGAATTTATTTTGATTTCCCCAAACTGAAGGTGTCTAGTAGCCCATCAAAAGTTCTACTATTTTTTTTTTTAACCAGGTTAGTATCTAACCTAAAATTTTACTATGTTTCTTTCAGTTGCTATATATACTCAGCTTCCCAAGTTCACTTTGAATCAACTCCATCATATTGCCGGTTCCTTCATGAATGAGTTAATAAAAATGTTAGGCAAATGCTAATTTAAAAATAGTCCTGTTCTGTTAGTTCTGAGTACTATGAGAACTCACAGTGAAAAGAACAAGAGTACCTTAAGGTGCTCGATTTCCTTCAAAGCAAAAGATATTTCTCATATACCAAAAACTTTATTATATAGTTGACTTTGTCATAATTCAAGAGAAATAGTAGTGCCGAAGGGGGTTTGTCCAAAACCTTAAACCAATTTACAGACTTTAGTAACCAACTTCTTATTTCCCTTAACATTTTTTTTTCTCCCTCAATAGAGGTAAAACAATACAATAACAAAGCTCTATAAAATGTTTAGTCTTTTTTATCTCTCCTAAAATTGAATTGCAAAATGTGTCTCCTAAACTCTCATTTTTCTAATTTTATATGAAATATGGTTGTCATTGTACTTATAGCCTGCAGGAATTTTACATAAGATGAGTTATATATGTAGGATTCTAGAATTTCTTTCACTGCTGGAGGCTATGAGGCATGATCACTAGTAATCAACATATTTTTATTTACCAACTTGACTATTTCTCTGTGTCTCTGTGCTTTCCTTTCCCTTAACCCATAATACTCAAGCTTATTATGTAAATAAATGTTAGGTATATCAACAGTGGACAGACAAAATGTGTCAACTATTAAGTTTGAATAAATCTCTGAGCAATTGATAAAATGACTAGAGGGAAAAAAAAGTCATTTGTCTTAGAAGATCTGAATAATGCTATCAATCACTTTGGCCTTATAGCTACTTTAGTACACTTCACCCCAAAACTGCAGAAAACATGTTCTTTTCAAATGCATATGATATATTTATGATAGACATATGCTGGGTCATAAAACAAAAACAATTCCCAATATATTTAAAATTATTTACATCATACAAAATGTCAAAATGTGACCTCAGACTAGTAGCACATTGAATTATAAGCACAACAACATCTATTTATTAAAAAACAGTTACATACATACATAGATGTAGATACTGAGAAATAACAATAATTTTCACTAAGGACATTCTCACCTATCTAGAAATACAACAACACACTTCTAAATAACACATAGGTCAGAGAAGAATCTCAAGGGAGAGGGAAGACAGCAGAAGCAAGAAGAACTACAATCCTGCAGCCTGTGGAACGAAAACCACATTCACTGAAAGACAGACAAGATGAAAAGGCAGAGGGCTATGTACCAGATGAAGGAACAAGATAAAACCCCAGAAAAACAACTAAATGAAGTGGAGATAGGCAACCTTCCAGAAAAAGAATTCAGAATAATGATAGTGAAGATGATCCAGGACCTTGGAATAAGAATGGAGGCAAAGATCGAGAAGATGCAAGAAATGTTTAACAAAGACCTAGAAGAATTAAAGAGCAAAAAAACAGAGATGAACAATAAAATAACTGAAATGAAAACTTCACTAGAAGGAATCAAGAGCAGAATAACTGAGGCAGAAGAATGGATAAGTGACCTGAAGGACAGAATGGTGGGATTAACTGCTGCAGAACAGAATAAAGAAAAATGAATGAAAAGAAATGAAGACAGCCTAGGAGAATCCTGGGACAACATTAAATGCAACAACATTCGCATTATAGGAGTCCCAGAAGGAGAAGAGAGAGAGAAAGGACCCAAAAAAATATTTGAAGAGATTATAGTCAAAAACTTCCCTAACATGGGAAAGGAAATAGCCATCCAATTCAGGAAGCACAGAGAATCCCATACAGGATAAAGCCAAGGAGAAACATGCCGAGACACATAGTAATCAAATTGGCAAAAATTAAAGACAAAGAAAAATTATTGAAAGCAGCAGAGAAAAATGACAAATAATATACAAGGGAATTCCCATAAGGATAACAGCTGATTTCTCAGCAGAAACTCTACAAGCCAGAAGGGAGTGGCATGATATACTTAAAGTGATGAAAGGGAAGAATCTACAACCAAGATTACTCTACCCAGCAAGGATCTCACTCAGATTCGATAGAGAAATCAAAAGCTTCGCAGACAAGCAAAAGCTAAGAGAATTCAGCACCAAAAACCCAGCTCTACAACAAATGCTAAAGGAACTTCTCTAAGTGGGAAACAAATGAGAAGAAAATGACCTACAAAAACAAACCCAAAACAATTAAGAAAATGGTCACAGGAACATACATATCGATAGGTACCTTAAACGTGAATGGATTAAATGCTCCAACCAAAAGACACAGGCTTGCTGAATGGATACAAAAATAAGACCCATAGAAAAGAGGAGATTAACCAAGATGGCGGAGTAGAAGGACGTGCTCTCACTCCCTCTTGCGAGAGCACCAGAATCACAACTGGCTGCTGGACAATCATTGACAGGAAGACCCTGGACTTCACCAAGGAGGATACCCCACGTCCAAGGACAGAGGAGAAGCCACAGTGAGACGGTAGGAGGGGCGCAATCAGAGTAAAATCAAATCCCATAACTGCTGGGTGGGTGACTCACAGACTGGCGAACACTTATACCACAGAAGTCCACCCACTGGAGTAAAGGTTCTGAGCCCCACATCAGGCTTCCCAACCTGGGGGTCTGGCAACGGGAGGAGGAATTCCTAGAGAATCAGACTTTGAAGCCTAGTGGGAATTGATTGCAGGACTTTGACAGGACTGGGGGAAACAGAGACCCCACTCTTGGAGGGCACACACAAAGTATTGTGTGCCTCGGGACCCAGGGGAAGGAGCAGTGACCCTGGGGGAGACTGAACCAGACCTACCTGCTGGTGTTGGGGGGTCTCCTGCAGAGGCGAGTGGTGGCTCTGTTTCACCGTGGGGATAAGGACACTGGCAGCAGAGGTTCTGGGAAGTTCTCCTTGGCGTGAGCCCTCCCAGAGTCTGCCATTAACCCCACCAAAGAGCACGGGTAGGCTCCAGTGTTGGGTTGCCTCAGGCAAAACAGCCAACAGGGAGGGAACCCAGCCCCACCCATCAACAGTCAAGTGGATTAAGGTTTTACTGAGCTCTGACCGCCACAGCAACAGGGAGGGAACCCAGCCCCACCCATCAACAGTCAAGTGGATTAAGGTTTTACTGAGCTCTGACCGCCACAGCAACAGTCATCTCTACCCACCACCAGAGCCTCCCATCAAGCCTCTTAGATAGCCTCAACCACCAGAGGGCAGACAACAGAAGCAAGAAAAACTATAATCCTGCAGCCTGTGGACCAAAAACCACAGTTACAGAAAGATAGAGAAGATGAAAAGGCAGAGGGCTATGTACCAGATGAAGGAACAAGAAAAAACCCCAGAAAAACAACTAAATGAAGTGGAGATAGGCAACCTTCCAGAAAAAGAATTCAGAATAATGATAGTGAAGATGATCCAGGACCTTGGAATAAGAATGGAGGCAAAGATTGAGAAGATGCAAGAAATGATTAACAAAGACCTAGAAGAATTAAAGAACAAACAAACAGAGATGACCAATACAATAACTGAAATGAAAACTACACTAGAAGGAATCAATAGCAGAATAACTGAGGCAGAAGAACGGATAAGGGACCTGGAAGACAGAATGATGGAATTCACTGCTGCAGAACAGACTAAAGAAAAAAGAATGAAAAGAAATGAAGACAGCCTAAGAGACCTCTGGGACAACATTAAACGCAACAACATTCGCATTATAGGGGTCCCAGAAGGAGAAGAGAGAGAGAAAGGACCAGAGAAAATATTTGAAGAGATTATAGTCGAAAACTTCCCTAACATGGGAAAGGAAATAGCCACCCAAGCCCAGGAAGCACAGAGAGTCCCATACAGAATAAACCCAAGGAGAAACACGCCGAGACACATAGTAATCAAAGTGGCAAAAATTAAAGACAAAGAAAAATTATTGAGAGCAGCAAGGGAAAAATGACAAATAACATACAAGGGAACTCCCATAAGGTTAACAGCTGATTTCTCAGCAGAAACTCTGCAAGCCAGAAGGGAGTGGCATGATATACTTAAAGTGATGAAAGGGAAGAACCTACAACCAAGATTACTATACCCGGCAAGGATCTCATTTAGATTTGATGGAGAAATCAAAAGCTTTACAGACAAGCAAAAGCTAAGAGAATTCAGCACCACCAAACCAGCTCTACAACAAATGCTAAAGGAACTTCTCTAAGTGGGAAACACAAGAGAAGAAAAGGACCTACAAAAACAAACCCAAAACAATTAAGAAAATGGTCATAGGAACATACATATCGATAATTACCTTAAACGTGAATGGATTAAATGCCCCAACCAAAAGACATAGACTGGCTGAATGGATACAAAAACAAGACCCATATATATGCTGTCTATAAGAGACCCACTTTAGACCTAGGGACACATACAGACTGAAAGTGAGGGGATGGAAAAAGATATTCCATGCAAATGGAAATCAAAAGAAAGCTGGAGTAGCTATACTCATATCAGATAAAATAGACTTTAAAATAAAGAATGTTACAAGAGACAAGGAAGGACACTACATAATGATCCAGGGATCAATCCAAGAAGAAGATATAACAATTATAAATATATATGCACCCAACATAGGAGCACCTCAATACATAAGGCAACTGCTAACAGCTATAAAAGAGGAAATCGACAGTAACACAATAATAGTGGGGGACTTTAACACCTCACTTACACCAATGGACAGATCATCCAAAATGAAAATAAATAAGGAAACAGAAGCTTTAAATGACACAATAGACCAGATAGATTTAATTGATATATATAGGACATTCTATCCAAAAACAGCAGATTACACGTTCTTCTCAAGTGCGCACGGAACATTCTCCAAGATAGATCACATCTTGGGTCACAAATCAAGCCTCAGTAAATTTAAGAAAATTGAAATCATATCAAGCATCTTTTCTGACCACAACGCTATGAGATTAGAAATGAATTACAGGGAAAAAAACGTAAAAAGGACAAACACATGGAGGATAAACAATACGTTACTAAATAACCAAGAGATCACTGAAGAAATCAAAGAGGAAATAAAAAAGTACCTAGAGACAAATGACAATGAAAACACGACGACCCAAAACCTATGGGATGCAGCAAAAGCGGTTCTAAGAGGGAAGTTTATAGCTATACAAGCCTACCTAAAGAAACAAGAAAAATCTCAAGTAAACAATCTAACCTTACACCTAAAGAAACTAGAGAAAGAAGAACAAACAAAACCCAAATTTAGCAGAAGGAAAGAAATCATAAAGATCAGAGCAGAAATAAATGAAATAGAAACAAAGAAAACAATAGCAAAGATCAATAAAACTAAAAGTTGGTTCTTTGAGAAGATAAACAAAATTGATAAGCCATTAGCCAGACTCATCAAGAAAAAGAGGGAGAGGACTCAAATCAATAAAATCAGAAATGAAAAAGGAGAAGTTACAACAGACACCGCAGAAATACAAAGCATCCTAAGAGACTACTACAAGCAACTTTATGCCAATAAAATGGACAACCTGGAAGAAATGGACAAATTCTTAGAAAGGTATAACCTTCCAAGCCTGAACCAGGAAGAAACAGAAAATATGAACAGACCAATAACAAGTAATGAAATTGAAACTGTGATTAAAAATCTTCCAACAAACAAAAGTCCAGGACCAGATGGCTTCACAGGTGAATTCTATCAAACATTTAGAGAAGAGCTAACACCCATCCTTCTCAAACTCTTCCAAAAAATTGCAGAGGAAGGAACACTCCCAAACTCATTCTATGAGGCCACCATCACCCTGATACCAAAACCAGACAAAGACACTACAAAAAAAGAAAATTACAGACCAATATCACTGATGAATATAGATGCAAAAATCCTCAACAAAATACTAGCAAACAGAATCCAACAACACATTAAAAGGATCATACACCACGATCAAGTGGGATTTATCCCAGGGATGCAAGGATTCTTCAATATATGCAAATCAATCAATGTGATACACCATATTAACAAATTGAAGAATAAAAACCATATGATCATCTCAATAGATGCAGAGAAAGCTTTTGACAAAATTCAACACCCATTTCTGATAAAAACTCTCCAGAAAGTGGGCATAGAGGGAACCTACCTCAACATAATAAAGGCCATATATGACAAACCCACAGCAAACATCATTCTCAATGGTGAAAAACTGAAAGCATTTCCTCTAAGATCAGGAACGAGGCAAGGATGTCCACTCTCACCACTATTATTCAACATAGTTTTGGAAGTCCTAGCCACGGCAATCAGAGAAGAAAAAGAAATAAAAGGAATACAAATTGGAAAAGAAGAAGTAAAACTGTCACTGTTTGCGGATGACATGATACTATACATAGAGAATCCTAAAACTGCCACCAGAAAACTGCTAGAGCTAATTAATCAATATGGTAAAGTTGCAGGATACAAAATTAATGCACAGAAATCTCTTGCATTCCTATACACTAATGATGAAAAATCTGAAAGAGAAATTATGGAAACACTCCCATTTACCATTGCAACAAAAAGAATAAAATACCTAGGAATGAATAAACCTACCTAGGGAGACAAAAGACCTGTATGCAGAAAACTATAAGACACTGATGAAAGAAATTAAAGATGATACCAACAGATGGAGAGATATACCATGTTCTTGGATTGGAAGAATCAACATTGTGAAAATGAGTATACTACCCAAAGCAATCTACAGATTCAATGCAATCCCTATCAAATTACCAATGGCATTTTTTACGGAGCTAGAACAAATCATCTTAAAATTTGTATGGAGACACAAAAGACCCCGAATAGCCAAAGCAGTCTTGAGGCAAAAAAATGGAGCTGGAGGAATCAGACTCCCTGACTTCAGACTATACTACAAAGCTACAGTAATCAAGACAATATGGTACTGGCACAAAAACAGAAACATAGATCAATGGAACAAGATAGAAAGCCCAGAGAAAAACCCACACCCCTACAGTCAACTAATCTATGACAAAGGAGGTAAGGATATACAATGGAGAAAAGACAGCCTCTTCAATAAGTGGTGCTGGGAAAACTGGACAGCTACATGTAAAAGAATGAAATTAGAACATTCCTTAACACCATACACAAAAATAAACTCAAAATGGATTAGAGACCTAAATGTAAGACCGGACACTATAAAACTCTTAGAGGAAAACATAGGAAGAACACTCTTTGACATAAATCACAGCAAGATCTTTTTTGATCCACCTCCTAGAGTAATGGAAATAAAAACAAAAATAAACAAATGGGACCTAATGAAACTTCAAAGCTTTTGCACAGCAAAGGAAACCATAAAAAAGACAAAAAGACAACCCTCAGAATGGTAGAAAATATTTGCAAACGTATCAGTGGACAAAGGATTAATCTCCAAAATATATAAACAGCTCATGCAGCTCAGTATTAAAAAAAAGAAACGACCCAATCCAAACATGGGCCGAAGACCTAAATAGACATTTCTCCAAAGAAGACATGCAGATTGCCAAGAAGCACATGAAAAACTGCTCAGCATCACTAATTATTAGAGAAATACAAATCAAAACTACAATGAGGTATCACCTCACACCAGTTAGAATGGGCATCATCAGAAAATCTACAGAAAACAAATGCTAGAGAAGGTGTGGAGAAAGGAGAACCCTCTTGCACTGTTGGTGGGAATGTAAATTGATACAGCCACTATGTAGAACAGTACGGAGGTTCCTTAAAAAACTAAAAATAGAATTACCATATGATCCAGCAATCCCACTACTGGGCATATACCCAGAGAAAACCAAAATTCAAAAAGATATATACACCCCAATGTTCATTGCAACACTATTTACAATAGCCAGGTCATGGAAGCAACCTAAATGCCCATCGAGAGACGAATGGATAAAGAAGTTGTGGTACATATATACAATGGAATATTACTCAGCCATAAAAAGGAACGAAATTGGGTCATTTGTTGAGATGTGGATGGATCTAGAAACTGTCGTACAGAGTGAAGTTAAGTCAAAAAGAGAAAAACAACTATCGTATATTAACGCATATATGTGGAACCTAGAAAAATGGTACAGATGAACCAGTTTGCAGGGCAGAAATTGAGACACAGATGTGGAGAACAAACGTATGGACACCAAGGAGGGAAAGTGGCGGGGGGGTTCGGGTGGGGGTGTGATGAGTTGGGCGATTGGGATTGACATGTATACACTGTTATGTATAAAACTGATGACTAATAAGAACCTGTTATATAAAAAAAAATGTATATCTAGATTAATGAATATTTTCTGATAGAATCATTAAATCAGAGAGATTTGATTGGATGTTAGAGAAAATTTATTAAAAATTGATAGGATTTTAGAGTATTTGACCTTAATCCAGATTCAATTGTCAAGGCCATTCCTAATGCCCCAATTCACATATCATGTAGTCTTAAGAACATTTACTTTTCTACTCTTAGTACCTGGGGTATATGTATACAGTCTATAGTTTTAAATCATTAACAAGCAAATTAAAAGTAGTGGATAACAATATCTATCCCTATTTGATAGTTCTCTTTGTCTAGAATATTTCTGCTGACCCTGACCTTGATAAGGTGTTAATATGCAGGTTCTACCTGAAGTTTAAGTTTGATTTGGAAAGGTTTCACTCCAGAGAGCCAAGGGCAATGAAAATATCAATAAAACTAAAACAAATGGTTTATTTTATGCCTAACAGGTTTTTTGGCAAACTGACTAAGCAGGGCCAGGAAGGGGGGGTGGAAAGTGAGGCACCTAAGGCACAAAATTTCAGGAGGCCTTCCCTCTCAGCTGTGGACAAGTGAAGACAAAGGAGTATGATATGCAGAAGTAGAGATATGGGGCTGTTTTGCCTCATATACAAGCACTCAGTACTTCAGTGGAGGAGCAGAACATTCCATAAGTGAGCTTGGGGGGCACAGCATAGGTATGTATTTTAGTGCTCTTTGTACAGGTAGTGGAGGTGGTTTCCACACTAATTTTTAACAGTGCAATTGACTGATATGAGCACCTAGCAATGTGTAGGAAAGTCTCTCTTTGTAGCAAAGGTTGTGGTAACTCTTCCTTGGTTATTTTACATTCTTCAAAGCTGTCTGTACAAAGATAAACCTTCTCATAATATATATGTAAATAAATAGATATTTCAAAAAAATTTAGCTTATTATTAAAAAAAAAAGAATCTCAAGGGAAATTCGAAAATATTTAAAACTAAATATTAATGAAAATACAACACAAAGTTTATGGTGTGTCGCTAAAAGTTATAGTACTTTATAATATTCCAAGGGCAAAACAATGCATATAATATTGACTCACTTTCAGTGAGGCACCCTTCTCTCTGGTATCTTGGCCCCTCAAGCTGTGGCTGGCTTGGAAACTTGTTAATGAACTCACAGTGATTGTTTTTTGTTTTATATTATCCAGCTTTTCTAGTTCTCAGAAGTCATTCGTTAACAGCTACTCCATCATATCCGGAAGTGGAAATCTGGAACGTTTGCCTTTAATATCTAGAATTAAGAGGCCCAGGTAAAGCATTAACATTTGTAGTAAAAAGACTGGCTGAACTAATGGGGATCTTACTCAGTTTTCTCTAATGTTAGCACAATTCAGAAATATTGCAAAGCATCTGAAAATGCTAGATCTCTTGATCTTAATGACTCTGCCTTTGGATTGGTATTTTGTTCTCCTGGGAGATAAATTAGTTTTTCATAAAGCTGTCCAGGAATACCATAATCATTGAATTTTACTTCAGATTTTCAGGTGTAAATCTCAGTTTCTGTAGCATATATCATTTATCAATGCAACTTTGAACTACAGAAGATTATTGAATTTAAATTTGAAACATTATTTATAATTATATCAGAGTTAGTGGAGTCTGTTACAAGTTATTAAATTTGTTACACAAATCTTTCA
This sequence comes from Balaenoptera ricei, assembly GCF_028023285.1. Lineage (NCBI taxonomy): Eukaryota > Metazoa > Chordata > Mammalia > Artiodactyla > Balaenopteridae > Balaenoptera > Balaenoptera ricei. The sequence goes on from NC_082642.1 coordinate 61,552,121, forward strand.
ATTGGGTCTAATAAGAACGAATGGTTTCCTAATGTTGTTGCTGTAATTAACTATAAAAACCAATTAAGAAAATGAATTGAAAAGGTAACTGAAATTCAACTTCCAGAAGAACTAATATGGGAGCAAATTTATAAAAATATCTAATAAAATACCAGTTCCTTAATAGTAACTCTACCTTCAAATAAAAACGAATACTTGTTAAAAATAGTAATCTGAATTACTACTATAACTTATCAACTTTAAGCAGCTTTAATTATAATTTTAAATGTTTCCTTTGTAAAATATGTATCAATTTCTTTGTTATAATTAAAACATTATGAAAATACGCTTTGAGTTTTGCTGTTTATTTAATTACAATTCTAATAAACAAAAGCTTCAGGGACTACACAGAAAAGTTATTGTAGAAAATGCACTATTTTTGCTAATTCACCACAAAGTTATTATTTCACAAAGAATATATTTAGTTCTTAAAATGTGATCCTGTCCTATCACTTCATCAATGTTTCATTAGCACTCTTGGGAATGTTTAAAACTTCATGAAACTCTTGAAACAAGGTCAAACTTTCTTAACTTTTATTATACTTTATTTCTTCTATTTCTTGAAGATAATGCCACCATTTGAAAACTGATTCTTCAACCAAAAAAGATAAAATTTTTCTTTAAATTTTCTTTTTATTTCTTGTTTGTTGCCACATAACTCAGTTTCAGTTTCTCTTATTATCTTAGTTTCCTTATTAAAATCCTAAAACTGTGCATACTTCTCTCTACATGCATTTGGAAAATTGTAAAGCTCTATATAAATATTAAGTATTTTTACAATTTTGGAGAGATGATCATTGGCAATTAAAAATTGTTATAACCAAGATTTGTTTTCTTTCACCAGGTTCAAGGAAACTATGAAGCTAATTGTTCCTGAGTAAATTCCAGAGAAAAAAAATTAATAGTGAAATGTTTTGTTATGTTTTTTAGGTAAGGAAAAATTATTCTATTATTGACAAAAATAGGTCTCTGGAAGATACTTTTGGAGACAACAAATAAATCACCTTTTGAGACTGTTGGCTAAACAGTAAATGAATACCTGCATTGTTGGTTCAAGTATTAACAGTAATATTAAACTATTTAAAGATAAGGTCTTTTTGGTGGAAAAGAAATATGACTCTGAATTTGCACCAGAGCAAACAGATGCGGTTCTGCCTTTATTATTTACTCTATCTCAGAAGATCATCTAGAATTTACTTTTGGAGTACCAGTATTATATATGATCAATTAAATTAGCATAGGGTCTCTTAGGGAAGCGTCCATTCAACAATGGTTAAAATAATTCCTATTTTATATCTCTACTTTAAGCAATATTTTGCTTAAATAAAAAATGTAAACCAAAAACCTATACTTTTCAGTTTGTATCAGAAATGATTTATGTACCAGCAATTTGGCTATATCAAATTACAGATGTTTCTCTTTTGTCAACCTAAATAAACACAGGAGGCAATAATCAAGCAAAGACCAGATCCCGTTGATTGGGAAGAAAATGTCTTTGTGGCTTTCCAGAACCTGAAAAGCAACTTCTCAGTCCCCCTCTTTAGGACATCCTAATTACCAACTTCCCTTTTATTTTTTGTTTACCAAAAGGAGAGGAATGTCTTGGGAGTGCTTATAAGAGAGGCATGGAGGTCAACACCCGACCACCTTGGCTACTACAGGCAGCAATTAGACCCTATAGCCAGAGGTCTTCCCCCAGACATGAGAGTTATTTCATCAGCAGCAGCCTTTACGAAACCAACTGAGAAATAGTTATGGGCTGTCTATTCAATATCTATGTTCCTCATGCAGTAGAAGCCTTGCTCAATTCTTACCACACTCAATACCTTTCTGTAAGCAGTCTTATGTCATATGAAATCTTGTTACTAACTTCCCCTCAAATAACCCTTTCCTAACTACAGCAACCTTACCCCTGTAAACCCTCTTCCTTTACCTATGGACATAACTCCTCATTACTGGGTGACTTATCAGATATTAATCCCTAGAGCTGACTTACAAGAAACTCTTATTGTTAATGCTGAGATTTCATGGTTTACTGATGGTTCTTTTTTAAAAAGTGGAGAAGGAAAATTTCATGTCTGGTATGCAATCATGCAATCACCTCCTCCCTTGAACTGAGACTGCTCCACTGCTGACCACTACTTCTGCCCAGCAGGCAGAACTCCATGCTTTAAGTAGAGGTTGCACCTTAGCAGAAGATAGAGCTATGAACATCTATACAGGTAGTCACCATGTCTTTGGGGATAGTCGCATGACTTTGGCATGCTTTAGAAACAAAGAGGATTCTTGACCTCAGGAGGAAACCAGATTAAGAATGGAAGTTGAGTCAATGAGTCGTTGGAATCAATCCAACTTCCATCCGTCCTAGACACTATTACAGTGCCTGGGCATTCAAAATTAAATTCAGAAGAAACCAAGGGAAATAATTTAGCTGATCAGACCACAAGGACAGCAGCCTGAAAAGCCACCAAACCTGAAACTCTTACAGCAACGTTTGACTACATTCAGAAATAGAATTTAATGAAAATGATCAAAGACAATTGATCATTGATCTCTGATCAACAGATCAAAGACCAATTTAAGGCACCACATAAAGGCGAAACCCCATTGACAAGGCACTCCTTTTTCATGATGGTGAGTTTCTCTTTGAGTGTGTTATAATTTTGTGATTAAAATTTCAAGGGAAAAAACCTTCTTCTGCCTCTTTCCTTTGGGAAGGGGAGGACCAAGAAAGGGGGCGGGGGCTGTTGGGGTTGTGCCTATCTACCTCTAGACAGATAGAAACAAAAGAGGAACAAATTCAATACCAAGGTGCCCAAACCAGGACATTAGCATTAACTCTGGAGTGGAGGTTGGCGGGGTAGGGGTGGGGAGTGAGGGAAATAAGGTACCGCAAAAAGTGAGGCTTCACTGAGCTGATAGCAGTTGTATTTTAAGTCCAGCATCCAACATATGATATGGCCCAAATAAAAGACCTGTCTTGCCAGAGTCCATGTAAAGACTCCTGATGGAAATGAGTCATCAGATGACCCACTGGTCAGCAGATAAACTTATAAGTTTCATGAAACGAAACTGGTGGGGTAATATTTCTAAGGCCACCAAGATGGCACAATTAACTTATGTTGTGTGTTCTAAATACAACCCAGGGAAAACTATTCAAACCACCTCTGGACACTTGAACCTTCCTAAAGGGCCTTTTGACCTTTGAGGAATGGATTTTATCCAGTTGCTTCCTTCCTAAGTCTGTAAATTTGTTCTTCTTATGATTTGTATGTGTTTTCATTGTATTGAAGCATTTCCTTGCCAATGGGCTACCGTTTTTGTTACTGGGTTGGCGTGCATTGTGTCAAATATCTTCAACTGAGGAGGTCAACGGAAGAACCGGACCAGCAATCTCCGTCCTTGTGATAGCAAGCAAAGAATTGCAGACTACCACTTCGTGCTCAAGCACAAAGCACAATTTATTAAAGCATAGTTACACTCTCAGGGTGAGAGCGGGCTGTTTCTGCGAAGTGAAACCAGCGCTCCTGTACAGGCTTAAGGGTGTTTAGAAGGAGCGTTCGTTTATAAGGAGCGTTCAGGGAGGAGGCGGTGTGTGATCATGGGTGAGGGACAGGAGATCATTATTTGATTGACAGTCCCGAGCTATGTAACAAGTTCATTATTGCGCATGCCCTTACCCTTGATTTGCTAAGAACAGCCCACGCGGGGGATGGGGGGGCGGAAGAAAAACCACGTGCAGATTTTATTATAATGATGGTATAATGAGTTTGGGTTTACTCTCGTTTATACGCCTGTCTCGTCTGGGCATGCTCAGCCCGGGGAAGTTCCCTCACGTTACTGTACTCCCTCTTTATCAGGAAAAAGTTGCCCACCACCCGACCATAGTTTCGCGGTTCTGGGTGGGGTCAGAGGAGAATCCCCAGATGGCTGGGGCATAACTTGACCACTTCCTCTGTCTTTTTGCCCCTGTCATCTCCTTGCTGCTAATGTTTGACTAACTACCTAACACTTTGGCAGCTACAAAATTGTTACTGGCCATGTTATGAAGCAGATCTGTGAGGTTTGGCCTATTCTATAATATTTTTATTGTGCCTCTCACCCCTAGTCCTCAGGACTGGTAGAAAGAACAACAGCATTATTAAGATTCAGTTGGCAGAATTTATCCTTGAAATTGACTTGGCCTAAGGCACTTCCTCTGGTCCTTTTGAATCTGAGAGCTACTCTCTTTGGGAAACACAATATGTCACCATTTGAAATCACTATTGGCAGACCTCTGCATTTGGCTCTCTCTGCTCTTGATATTAAACTAATTAAAGGAGACAAGCTGCAATATTGCAAAGAACTAATCAGAGCCTTAGACAAAAAACCATACCCTGGTAGGACCATCTTTCCACAGTGTGTTCCCAGGAGAGGAAGACCACAAACATCACAATCTACGCAAGGTAATTTTGTCTGCTGGAAATGACATCTTCAAAAAGATTCTTTACAACCTAGATGGAAAGGACCATGTCAGGTACTCTTAACTAATTCTTGTGCTGCAAAGCTTAAAAGTGTTGATTCTTGGATTCATGTTTCTCATTTAAAGAAGACTCCAGAACCCAACTGGGCTTCTGAATCAACTGGAGAATTAAGATTAAAGTTAACTAGGAAGTGAAGCAGAAGACATCTGATGCTGATAGCTTTCCCAAGATTTGGGAGCAGGCCAGTATATACAGACACACTGCTCCAACCTCTTTACTGATTCTTTTCATAATAGACCTGCAGTATTGTACTGATGAATTTACTGAGTTTAATTATACTAATTTAATGTTCTTCATAAGGAAGTCCACTGAGTTGGCTGGTGGTTTCAGAATGTTGTTGGACCCAAGTTCACGTGCCTGACGCACAGTGAAGCCAAACAAACCAAAACATTTAAGTTTGGAGCAGAGAAACGTTTATTAGTCGGGGAGGTGTCAACCTGGAAGATGGGAGACCTAGACTCATTTCAAATCCACCTTGTCAGATCACCAGGGCACAAAGTTTTTAAAGGCAAAAAAGGTAGAAGTGCAAGGTGGTCTTTGTGAATTCAGCTTCCTGATAAGATCTCAGCTGCAAACTTCTTGGCACTGTATTGTGACTCGATGTGTCACTGGTGATTGTGATTGATTTATGTGTACCTGCAGTGCAAACTAGTAAATCATGATCTTGTGATCCCTTAAAATTTTTGTAGGAGAGAGCAAAAGCAATGGTTGAGGCATTTTATTATTTACTTAGAGCCTTCCGGGTGGTTAGGGGTTTCAGCTCTTAATTCACTCTCCCAGTGTCATCAATTTCAAGTCCACATGATGCAGCTCGTTGAACCCACAGAATGTCATCTGGACAGTCTGGGGTTATAAATCAAGACAATTAGTTTAAGCTGACAATCATGGAAAAGATTATGTTGGGCTCACTTTTCTTTTGTTTCTGTGTTCCCTCATTTCCCTAGTCAGCAACTGTTTGAATATACTCTTTGGAACTCAGGGAAGGTCTAAGAGACTAAAGTCTTTACAAACAAGAGGTCTGTCCTAGGAAGGTTTTAAAGGCAAAGAAGGGAGGTTTGCATTGCAAGAATTTTAACTGGAGTTGGAGGTAGAAGCAAGTCTTGACTAAACATAATTGAGAGCTAGGGCTATAACTAAAGGAAGGAAAAGTCCATTAGTACAATAAGTCACAGGTGTTCTTGGAGAATCCTTTGAATATCTGTGGTTTGGCCCAGTTCAAAAGTTCATGGTTCCACCCAGCGAGGATGTGTATAAGGTCCACCTCCTTAATGACTTCTGGGCTCAATTTTAAAATCCCTTGACATAAGTGAATTCATTTTATTTCACACTTCACACTTTATAGATTTAATTTAGATACTAATTAGTGATTAAAATGAACTCCTTACTTACTGATTTTGAACAATAATTTCTAATTTAATTTATATATATTCCCTATTATATTTGGCTGAGTACACAATTTAGCAATTCTAAATATTCCTAAAACAAAAACGGATATATTGCATTGACATTTGAAAGTGTTCTTTAGATGAGGGTATCATGTCACACTAGGATAGTGCCTATATAGAGCTTTGGAACCAGTCTTAGCTAATAAAAACGCATGTTCAAGATGATGGTATAAGAGGTATGAGATTTGTCTCTGAGGTCAAATGGGTGTAGTTTTATATCATGGCTCAAGACTCGATTCAAATATTACCTTTCCTTGGACAATTTGCATAAGCTTTCTGAGCTTGTATCCTCAACTGAAAAAAAAAAAAAATAGCAAGTAGCCTATATTCACTATATGTTAGTTTTCAATATTATAGGTTTTTTATATTTCATGGAGTTCCTCCTCTACAAATATTCTTTCCAAACCACACTTAGTTGATGCCAAAATTAGGAGTTTGGGATTAACATATACACATACTATATATAAAATAATCAACAAGGACCTATTGTACAGCACAAGGAATTATACTCAATATTTTGTAATAATATTGGGAAAAGAACCTGAAAAATATATATATATACATACATATATATGTCACTGTGCTGTACACCTGAAACTAACATGACATTATAAATCAACTATACTTCAATAAAAATAAATAAAACATAAAAATTTTTAAAAAAGAATTTGATGTTTCAGAACCTGGGTTTTATCCACGGAATCAGGATTAACATCTACTTCTCATAGCACCTTGTGCTAAAAGGTGAGATCATTGATATTATTGGGACCCAAAATGAGCCCCAATGGTATATTGATTATTTTGAATTAAAGTTATTTAAGAAACAGCCAAGGTTAAAGAGACACTATGAACCTCCATTCTGTCTCCTTTAAAGCAGGAAATAAGCCTCTCGTGTGAAAGGTGCACTCCCTGCATCTGGGGGTAGGACACCCTTATCGCCAGAGATGAATTCAGAACAAGAAGTCTGTTTAAACAAACCTTGTTACTTTAATTTACTACCCAAACCCAAACTCAGTTTAGATTCGTCTCTGAGCACCCTGGACCTGGGTTTCTTTGTTCTGTGAATTCCTCACAAATTCACTGTTTCTTTATCTAAAAAGTATAAAAGCTGCCTGCTTTGGCCATAGGTCCTATTCCCATGAGACCTCTTTGCACATGATTAAAATTGATTTCTTTTTCTCCTCTTACTCTGTCTTGTGTCAGTTTTATTAGTCCAGCCACAAGACCTCAAAAAGATAGAATGGGAGATTTTCCCCTCCCTCATGATATAAAATACACTTAATCAAAGAATTTTTGAAAAGCCCAAATCACACATTTCAAGTATATAACCTTTTGATTGCACAATTTGATTCAAGGTCAGATAAACAAATAAACAAACTTTTTAGACTTGAAACATTCTTTTCCATCAAATATCACTTCCTCAGAATTTGTAGAGAAAAACATTTTACTTCTATTTACTGATTCATGCCTAATATGCTGCTGTTCTGAATTGTTTATAGAATAACAATTCAAATACTTTTAAAAAGTCCCCTGTATCTGTCTGTAGTTTATTTCTAGAGGTAGCATGAACTATAAAAATGCAGTTATCTTCAATTACTTCCACAAAAGAGAAGTGCAACTCGATGCTTTGGAGCGACTGAAGAGTTGAGGACCCATAATGCAATCTGTCTGCTTCCAGATATGGTCAGTTCAATTTCTAGGAGATCACTGCTTCAGTCAGCATATCAGTATTTCTTACAGAATGAGAGAAACAAAATTCAGTCATTTAAATTGAAAAGGAATAGTGATTTCTCTATTTAAAGCTTTGTTCTTCTCGGTTTCCATAGGGTTAAGACCATGAAATAAAACTTAGTGGCCAGGGTCCTCCTCTGTGGAACTTGAACAAAAAAGTACTAACCACAGCCTGGAATATCAGAGTGGAAAGAATACATACATAAAGAAACATGAATTATACTTCAGAAAGAGTACAGAGCTATGAATTTTGGCCTAAAGATGATTTCTTGATCTCCTGAGAATCTCTAGAGCACTTTTTATTGATGAGATAGAAATGAAAGCAGTCATTAACTTGTGCAACACTAAAAATAGTGCATAAATGGGAGGATGTGAGCACCATGTATCATTCTGGATAATGATGAAAGATAATGCAGGGCTTTAAGACATTGACTTACCAAGGATATCAAGCATTCTTTCATAATAAATTCCAGTCTCCTTGCATTTCTCTGTGGACCATATTTAAGGCCAAATGATAAATCAAGATTACTACAATGAGACTCCAGATTCTAGATTGCATTAAAATCTGAAAGCATTCATGCCATGTAGCTGAAATTTGGGAGGTTACTTGTATATAAAGGATGCATAATAGAATAGCCGTATTTCTTAGCACTTGCATTTTGAATATATGAATTTTTGTAGCAATAAATAGAAGGGCAAGAGGAATGGTAAATACATTTTTAAAATAATTTCAAGTGATTTGTTCATAAATGTGAAATATTGAGTATGGTATATTATATAAAAACTTAATACTGATCGCTTTATAACTGAAACTCATTGTAAGAAACACCTTATGTTTCCAGACAGTCTTGGCTTTCACGTCAGTCTAGTTCAGGAGAAATAGAAGATTGATGAAATTCAGCTTTGCTACAGATTTAATGGATTTATAGAGAAGTGGTTGTGAGTAAAGGGAAAAAGGAATAAAGAAGGTTTAATGTGGAGCTATGGAACCACAGATCCAATAATATGAAGGAGGAAATTTTCCAGTATAATCTAAAGTAAAGAGATTCATATTCTCAGAGTTAGTAAGAATATATTAAAACTGTCATCAAGGAATATCTAGTAATTGACAAGGTTTATGCACACCAACATATATTATATATAGGGACATCAATTTATCATATTTCACTACATTTTTCTATTGTTAAAAGAAAAGCAATTGTACTTACTTGTTTTGGTGGTTAGGTACACAGATTTCAGGTCTTAGTTATTGACTTATTTTGGACTAATTTTGGGAGAAATCCCTAGAACAGCAGAGATAGCAATTGAAAATTGTTAAAGATAAATTGCTTTAGTGATGAGTTTCTTAACTGAATCCATTGAAGACATAAATATAATTGAGGTAAATTATGTCTGTTATATGAATTTAGAGAAGAAATACTATTGGCATTCTTTTAACATGCCAACTTGATTGTTAAGCATTGTAAGTGAGTTAATGATATTTTTCCATTTTCTTCTCCTTATATTTCATGTTCAAAATGAGTACTCACGGGGCTTCCCTGGTGGCGCAGTGGTTGGAAGTCTGCCTGCTAATGCAGGGGACACGGCTTCGAGCCCTGGTCTGGGAAGATCCCACATGCCACGGAGCAACTAGGCCCGTGAGCCACAACTACTGAGCCTGCGCGTCTGGAGCCTGTGCTCCGCAACAAGAGAGGCCACGACAGTGAGAGGCCCGCGCACCGCGATGAAGAGTGGCCCCCGCTTGCCGCAACTGGAGAAAGCCCTCGCACAGAAACGAAGACCCAACACAGCCAAAAATAAATTAATTAATAAAAAAAAAAAAAAAAAAACAAGAACAATCAACCCCCTTGCCTTCTCTCCCTTTCCAAAATTCAATTGGCAAAATCCCAGCTTTGGGATGGTTGAGCTCAACTCTCTCCAAACTGTCTCTATACTGAAAGAGCTGAGTATCCTACAGAACATTACCTGGTTGACCGCTTTAGCTTGAAAATTATGAGGCTCTCCCTATTTATAAAAAAAAAAAAAAAAAAAAAAAAATGAGTACTCACAAATATACAATTTAAGTCACTTATACTATATATTTTTACCATGTTTATTTATAAAAAATTGATAATTACAAATATATGTATACATATAAAATATATTCTAATTAGTTTGTGCTATTAAATTTCAATAATCAAGATAAAATTTTAAGCATATGTGTTTATTTGACTTCTGTGATTCTTCAGTCATAAACATATATGGGTGCATATTTACATTTATAGCTCAAAGTGACATAGATTAAATTGATATGAATTGTTGCTGCCTTCAGTACCTGGAAATATAACAAGAATTCTACCTGTGCTGAGAGTTTACTCCACAGCCACACTGGGCATCATGTCAAATGTTTGTCTTATCTTTTCAAATTGAAAGCCAGATTTCTTTTCTAAGACAGAATATATGCTAAAATCTATCTCAGCCTAGTTGCATTAATGACCATTTCCTTTTCACATGACACTTAATCTTATTATGTGGGGCGATGTCTTAGAGGAGATGAAAGATGGGAGATGATGCCCCAAGAAGATTTTATTTAGAAACACAGACTGAATATAGAAGAGTGTAGGAAGTGGTTTGGATCTGGGAAGTAGAGAATAACTTCAATTATCCTAGAAAATAAGAAAGAAATGTATTTATGGGAAATGTAGGACTGAACTGAATTAAATATGTACAGGTCAATTTTACTTAAATTTTTATCTGGAGTATAAGGCATTATAAAAGCAATAAACAGATTGATATCTATTATACTAATTTGACAGAGTAAGTAGAAATTAGATTTGGCTTAGCAAAAAAAGCTGGGATGTGAGAATCATTCACTTGCTGTCTCATCCTAGTTTTCTGATTCCTAGATATGACATTTGAAAAATTTGTTTTGATAGTGGTGGTGGTGGTACTCATTGAATACTAAATACTTTCTAGGCAAGAATCAATGCTTTACATGACCTTAAAAGTCCTTCCAAGTCTTATATTTGGAAAACAGTAGATGGAAGCTTGCAACAAAGAGGGACAGAAAGTAATGACTATGGATTTTATTTGAGACTATTGAGAGAACTGAAATCTATAGCAAATGTATAAGAAAGTATCATTAACACTTAATGATGGGTTGCCTGTAGGCTGTTACCTCTGGAAGTAGGTAAAGTGCAAAAATGAAAGTTCATTCTCTGGTGAATTTAAACTAAATAAAGCTCATTCTAGATAAAATTTACATATCACTTCTGAACCTTGAGTCCTAAATTGTCTAGACTGGAAATTCACTGCCCATAATGATTAATTGCCCATTTTTCCTTCTCATTCTGTCTGCACTTTTTAAAACTAGGTGCTCATACAAAGTTTAGAGTATAATGCATTTCCTGGGGATTTGAATTTTAAAAGCCAGTTTTATACTGAATCAGACATCAATACATTATGGATTAGGACTCAAAAACCCAGTGCAATCTTAAGACAAATCTTGTGATATCTAAGAACTATTATCTTATGCTCCCAAGCTCCCTAAATTCCAGTTTGAGAAACAGGAGGTTGACTTATGTGTTTGGGATTTGTCTGTCTAGGGAAGAAGAATTTTTTGTGACATAACTGTATGTATTCTTTTTACTGTTCCTTATTCTCATCACATTCAACATTTAACAAATATTTATAGAGTGTTCTTATATTCACAATATCTAGTTATTCTCTCCTATCTGGGCTAGCAGAAAAATACATTTTGTAGCTTATTTGAAATCAATCAGGGTCACGTGGCTAGTTCTGGTCAATCACATATGACATAAAGTGAAAAATGCCACTTTTATTCTGAGACTATAAAAATATGTTTTACAATTATACAGAGTCTGTATTCTTTATATCAAGAATGGAAATGGCCATGGACTTCAGCTGGTGCAGCTAAAAGTCACTGTGCAGAGCAGGGTACCACATTAACCTGTGCATAAGCACATTTGTAGGACTTGCTGCATGAGCAAAAAGTAAACTTCTGCTTTATTAAACCACTAAGATTTGAGTATTTCAAATAAGGCATTATAATGTAATAAATACAAGCACTGCTATGTTTCCAGCATGGTTCCAGATCCTTGGAATTCATTGAAGGCCAAAATGAGACAAAAATCCCTCCCCTGCTAGAGTTTACTCTATAGAGGATCACAACATATGTAGTAAATATATTGGAAATAAATAAGGGGTTGGTGAAGGTGTGGAAGAAGAGCATAAGTAATATAACGTTTGTGGTAGGTAGAATAATGACCCCCCACCAAAGATGTCATTCCCGATCACTGAAAACTTTGAATATATTTCCTTACATGTCAAAAGGGACATTACAGATGTGTCTAAGTTAAGGGTCTTGAAATGGGGAGTTTACCCAAGTAGGTTAAATGCAATCGTAAGAGTTCTTATAAGAGAGATGTAGGGGGCTCAAAGTCAACTAAGGAGATGTGATGATGGTAGCAAAAGTTGGAGTGATAACGGGGACAAGAGACAAAGAATGTAGTGACCTCTAGAAGCCAGAAAAGACAAGGAAATAGTTTCATCCCTAGAGAATCCAGAAGAATGAAGTCTTGCCAACCCATTTTAGACTCTGACCTTCAGACTGTAAGATAGTACATCTGCGTTGTTTTAAGCCACTGTGTTGTTTAAGTTTATGGTAATTTACAGCAACAATGAGAAACATATACAATTACCTAAAAAGAAGTGCTACAAGATCTGCCTACTTTTTTGAGAATAGACTATATTTGGGATTGTAATAATTCAGGTGAGAGGTGATGATAGCTCAAACCTTGTTGGTAAAAGTAGTGATAGTTAGAATTAGTAGGATTCTGTATATGTTTTGAAGGTAGGAATTCCCTTATTAGTCAAATGTGATGACAGAAGAGACCATGTGAAACAGTCTAAGAAAGTAGAGGAATGAGTAGACTCGTAAAATATATTGTGATATACTATAGTTGCAAGGAGAACCAAGGGTCCACTTAAGCTGTGTGTGGACATGAATTTAATGTGGTATCAGTTAGTACATTACCCAAAGTCTAGTGAGGCACCTTGCATATCATCATTAAAGATCTGATGAATAAATTTAAAAAGGCTTGAAGTCCTCTTAAAAGATACTGAATTCATATCATAGGGATGACCTTTGCCTGTTTGATTTTCTACTTTTTCTTGTCCTTCTAAGGCACATTTCACACTAATCATGGGGAAAAAAAAAAAAAAAAAAGAACTACTCTGTTCTAGATGCTCGAGAAACAAACTCTGAGATCTGCATACAAGAGGTTTATTTGAAAATATTTCTAGAGAAACAGAACTGGGACTAGGGCAATCGAATTAGGATATAATTCCAATTAATCCTACGAGGAGTTGGAATGTATCTTGAAAATTGTTGCAATTGAGATAAGATTGGTGGAACTCCGTACCCTTTTATTAGCCCATCATTGGATATAGGCTGCCAAGGGAGTGGGTGTAACATTGTTCAAGGCAACATATTTCAGCCTAGGGCAATTCCTGAAGAAGGACTAAGATGTCAGATAAACGATAATGTTAGAAAAGTTCTTAGAGAGATAATTTTCAGTTACTAAATTCTCCACTTCTTGGTAAATATCCAGAACACTTTGTAATATAATTACCTCTTTTTCCACAGTAGCGACATTTAAATCTTTATCCAAGACTAGGGTCTAAAATATAGAAAAAACATAGGGTCATTGAGTCAGATAAGGATTATAAAACACTTATTCTGGCTGTTCAGTAGTTGGATACAATAATCCAAACCTTTGCTTCTAGCTTTTCTAACTCTATATTTTGAAATTAATAATAAATAAATAAATATCTAATTATAGCCCATTAACTTGATTTTATAACCTCCTGATGGTTTTCAATCTGAAGTTGGAAAAAGATGGACTACAAAACACAGAAAAGACGCACCTACTCTTCATCCATTTAGCAAGAATTCGAGAAATTTCCTGGGCACAAGTTCTATCCATAGGTAAAGTGGTCATAGAATATATCATCCACTCTCAGATTCTTTGAGAGTAAATGAGGCATAAACAAGGACTGTCCCACTCTACATAGTGGGAGTTTTCCATCACTAAGCCAAGTCAAGGGTCAAAGTAAAGAAACCAGAAGAGCACAGCAGTGGGATCCCAGCAGTTGTTTGTCCTCTTCCCTATTTTTCCTTTTGTTTCTCGTGTCCAGAAAAAATAGAAAAAGAGGAAGTCAAAAGACATTTGCTATGTACTAGAAGCTACTAACCGAGCTTGGATAAAACAGGGGAAAAATATTAATTTGCAAGTTAAAATCAAACCCGAAGCAAAAAGTATCAACTACACTTGAATTGGAAAAAGCCACAGTTGCCTGTGAAATGACACACAAGAAAGCACTATGTTACTGGGTTATTATGCACTGAATAAAGTAGTATATGCATATACCTGATGTCTCATTGAAACTCTCAGAGGTTGCAAGTCATGGAGAAACTATCTTCATGTGTAATTATGAGACAAAAAAGCAACCAAGGAATTTAGCTTTATTTGGATTATCAAGGTTTTGTTTTGACTATCAATTTTCCCAAGTCCTCATACAAATCTAACATGCCTCTTTGTAACTGTATTTAATCAAACCTGGGTTTTAATTTTTTTTCAGAATTTTATAGAAGTTTATTTGGTGTCATGGTTAATTTTATGTGTCATCTTGGCTGGGCTAAGGGATGCACAGATAGCTGGTAAAACATTTTCGCTGGGTGTGTCTGTGTGGGTGTCTATGAAAGATTAGCATTTGAATCAGTAAACTGAGTAGAGAAGGTTGCCCTCACCAAAGCGAGAGGGCTTCATCCAATCCACTGAGAGACTGAGTAGAACAAAATGGAGGAAGGGTGAATTTGATCTCTCTGCTTGAACTAAGACAACCATTTCTACCCTTGACATTGGCGCTGCTGGTTCTCAGGCTTTCAGTCTCTGACTGAATTACATCACCAGCTTTCCTGGTTCTCCAGTTTATAGATCATGGGACTTATCAGCCTCTATAACCATGTGAGCCGATTCCTACAATAAATCTCCTCTTATCTATATCTATATCTATACCTATATCTATATATATCTATTTGTCTCCTATTGGTTCTGTTTCTCTGGAGAACCCTTACTAATATATTTCATTAAGTATTTCACAGGAAGTGGTTGAAATGAACGTGTTAGGATACATTATCTTTCCTTCTCCCAGCAGATCATTTGAATTTATATTTTTACCCAAATAATTTTCACAGAATACTAAAATCATTAATGTTGAGCTTTTCTAATTTGAATGTGATTTCAATGGAACTTAAAGCAGAGAAGGAAATATATTTACTGGAGACTAACTGAAACCAAAACCAAAAATATATTTTAGGAAATAGTGTAGCTCATTAAATAAGCTCTTCTTACCTTCAAATTCAACACCATCTTCTAGTCAAAAGGAGGAGAGGGAATTCCCTGTCGGTCCAGTGGTTGGGACTCTGTGCTCCCACTGCCAGGGCCCTAGGTTCAACCTCTAGTCAGGGAACTAAGACCCCACAAGGTGACGCAGCCAAAAAAAAAAAAAAAAAAACCTGGAGTTTTTGAAACTAAAGCACCCCATATATAACATGGAATAGAAAATAATATAAACAGTTCTCAGTCATGCCACTGTTTTTCTTTACTATAAAAGCAAAGTTTTTGGGGCTTCCCTGGTGGCGCAGTGGCTGAGAGTCTGCCTGCTAATGCAGGGGACACGGGTTCGCGCCCTGGTCTGGGAAGATCCCACATGCCGCGGAGCAATTAGGCCCGTGAGCCACAACTACTGAGCCTGCGCATCTGGAGCCTGTGCTCCGCAACAAGAGAGGTCACGATAGTGAGAGGCCCGCACACCGCGATGAAGAGTGGCCCCCGCTTGCCACAACTAGAGAAAGCCCTAGCACAGAAACGAAGACCCAACATAGCAATCAATCAATCAATCAATCAATAAACCTTTAAAAAAAAAAAAAAAAAGCAAAGTTTTCCTGGCTTCTTTCTTATTTGATGATACCTGATTAAGCTATGAATTCATTACACACACTCCATGGTTACAACTTTAAATGTTTTCCTTAAACAACAGTGAAAAAACTGGTGAATCATATCACTTCCATACTATGGTAAACTTCCCCTCTCACCTACTTACATACTTATACTACATACTTACATATAAATGCATCTGAATAAATATGCTCCTGCTTACAAGGTTTTTCTTGCATAACAAATCAAGACTATTGTTATTCATTCATTGTGTGTGGCCAAGTGTTTATAAACTTAGTATGCACAGGTTTACATTTGAATATTCATAGTTCATTTCTGCTCTCATAGTGGAAATTGTCATCTTGAGAAATATATTGTCTGTCACTTTACTCTGCAGAGTGGCCATTCTTTTGATAATGAAAACTATTGAATAATGTGATTCTTTTGTAGAACTAGATAATCCATTAAAAGAAAATAATAAACATCTGAGTGGTAAGAATAACAGAAAATATATCTTATTTTCTGTTACTTATTATTCATTAAAGTAGAATTGAGTAATTTTTCTCAAACAATTGATTTTAGAAATGTAGACTCTGTGTTCATTTTGCAAAACTTTGCTTTACTAATTTTTATCATAAATAATTTTTAAAAATTAGTGTCCTTTAAAAGGTATTCTTAATTTTCTCTTAAAGAAATGTTAGTGCTTATGAAGTTTAAAAGCTAATTAATAAATAATAAAACATGCAAAATAAAAGTATTAAGTTATAGAATGGAAACTATACATAATTCAGAACATGAAACTAATATAGAATTAATGTAATAATAGAAAATTTGGAAAACTTTCTATTTTAATACAAAGTTTCTTTTTTAAAAAAACAGTAATATTTATGTAGCTGCTTTTGTAGCAGAATAATTATTTTAACATTCAGGCCAAAAACTAATTTGCGGGAAAAAGCAATAACACAGAATCACAGGCAATTTAGCTTAAAAAGTCTTCCATTCTACTATGGTTCAAAAAGGATATGTTTTCATTTTCAAAAATGGGCCATAAAGCTTTAAAACAGGAAAAATTCAATAACTCTTGTTTCCAATAAAACAGATTTTTAAAATATCATGAACCCAATAAAGAGTTCTAAGAATTATTTAGGAAAAAAGCCTTCATATTAACATTCGTTCAGATTATAAACAAAAAGTATAGCATCTATATAATCCCTGAGTACCGTACACTAAGCTCAATGAGGGATTACTGCAAGCAACTAAATGCCAATGAAATAAATAACATGGAAGAAATGGATAAATTCTTAGAAAGGCACAACCTTCCAAGACTGAACCAAGAAGAAATAGAAAATATAAACAGACCAATCACAAGCACTGAAATTGAAACTGTGATTAAAAATCTTCCAAAAAAAAAAAAAAGCCCAGGACCAGATGGCTTCACAGGCGAATTCTATCAAACATTTAGAGAAGAGTTAACACCTATCCTTCTCAACTCTTCCAAAATATAGCAGAGGGAGGAACACTCCTAAACACAATCTACAAGCCTACTATCGCCCTGATACCAAACCCAGACAAAGATGTCACAAAAAAAGAAAACTACAGACCAATATCACTGAAGAACATAGATGCAAAATTCCTCAACAAAATTCTAGCAAACAGAATCCAACAGTACAGTAAAAAGATCATACACCATGATTAAGTGAGGTTTATCCCAGGAATGCAAGGATTCTTCAATATATGCAAATCAATCAATGTGATACACCATATTAACAAACTGAAGGATAAAAACCATATGATAATCTCATTAGATGCAGAAAAAGTTTTTGACAAAATTCAACACCCATTTATGATAAAAATCCTCCAGAAAGTAGGCATAGAGGGAACCTACCTCAACATAATAAAGGCCATATATGACAAACCCACAGGCAACATCGTTCTCAATGGTGAAAAACTGAAACAATTTCCACTATGATCAGGAACAAGACAAGGTTCCCCACTCTCACCACTATTATTCAACATAGTTTTGGAAGTTTTAGCCAAAACAATCAGAGAGGAAAAAGAAATAAAAGGAATCCAAATTGGAAAAGAAGAAGTAAAGCTGTCACTGTTTGCAGATGACATGATATTATACATAGAGAATCCTAAAGATGCTACCAGAAAACTGCTAGAGCTAATCAATGAATTTGGTAAAGTAGCAGAATGCAAAATTAATGCACAGAAATCTCTTGCATTCCTACACACTAACAATGACAAATCAGAAGGAGAAATTAAGGAAACACTCCCATTTACCACTGCAACAAAAAGAATAAAATACCTAGGAATAAACCTACCTAAGGAGACAAAAGACCTGTATGCAGAAAACTATAAGACATTGATGAAAGATATTATACAAGATACAAACAGATAGAGAGCTATACCATGTTCTTGGATTGGAAGAATCATCATTGTGAAAATGACTATACTACCCAAAGCAATCTACAGATTCAGTGCAATCCCCGTAAAGCTACCAATGGCATTTTTCACAGAACTAGAACAAAAAATTTCACAATTTGTATGGAAACACAAAAAACCCTGAATAGCCAAAGCATTCTTGAGAAAGAAAAATGGAGCTGGAGGAATCAGGCTCCTAGACTTCAGACTATACTACAAAGCTACAGTAATCAAGACAGTATGGTACTGGCATGAAAACAGAAATACAGATCAGTGGAACAGGATAGAAAACCCAGAGAAAAACCCATGCACATATGGTCACCTTATCTTTGATAAAGGAGGCAAGAATATACAATGTAGAAAAGCCAGCCTCTTCAATAAATGGTGCTGGGAAAACTGGACAGCTGTGTGTAAAAGATTGAAATTAGAATACTCCCTATCACCATACACAAACAGCCTCTTCAATGAGTGGTGCTGGGAAAAGTGGACAGCTACATGTAAAATAATGAAATGAGAATACTTCCTAACAGCATACACAAAAATAAACTCAAAATGGATTAAAGACCTGAATGTAAGACCAGACACCATAAAACTCTTAGAGGAAAACATAGGAAGAACAGTCTTTGACAAAAATCATAGCAAGATCCTTTTTGACCCACCTTCTAGAGAAATGGAAAGAAAAAGTAAAATGAACAAATGGGACCTAATGAAACAAAAGCTTATACGCAGCAAAGGAATCCATAAACAAGATGAAAAGACAACCCTCAGAATGGGAGAAAATATTTGCAAAGGAAGCAACTGACAAAGAATTAATCTCCAAAATATACAAGCAGCTCATGCAGCTGAATATCAAAAATACAAACAACCCAATCCAAAATTGGGCAGAAGACCTAAATAGACATTTCTCCAAAGAAGATATACCGATTGCCAACAAATACATTAAAGGATGCTCAACATCATTAATCACTGGAGAAATGCAAATCAAAACTACAATGAGGTATCACCTGACACAGGTCAGAATGGCCATCATCAAAAAATCTACAAACAATAAATGCCGAGGAGGGAGTGGAGAAAAGGGAACCCTCTTGCACTCTTGGTGGGAATGTAAATTAATACAGCCACTATGGAGAACAGTATGGAGGTTCCTTAAAAAACTAAAAATAAAACTACCATATGACCCAGCAATCCTACTACTGGGCATATACCCTGAGAAAACCATAATTCAAAAAGAGTCATGTACCACAATGTTCATTGCAGCTCTATTTACAATAGCCAGGACATGGAAGCAACCTAAGTGTTCATCGACAGATGAATGGAAAAAGAAGTGGCACATATATACAATGGAATATTACTCAGCCATAAAAGAAATGAAATTGAACTATTTGTAGTGAGGTGGATGGACCTAGAGTCTGTCATACGGAGTGAAGTCAGAAAGAGAAAGACAAATACTGTATGCTAATACATATATATGGTATCTAAAAAGCAAGGTTCTGATGAACCTAAGGGCAGGACAGGAATAAAGAAGCAGAAGTAGAGAATGGACTTGAGGACACGGGGATGGAGAAGGGTAAGCTGGGACAAAGTGAGAGAGTAACATTGACATATATACACTACCAAATGTAAAATAGATAGCTAGTGGGAAGCAGCTGCGTAGCAGAGGGAGATCAGCTTGGTGCTTTGTGACCACCTAGAGGGGTGGGATAGGGAGGGTGGGAGGAAGATGCAAGAGGGAGGGGATATGTGGATATATGTATACTTATAGTTGATTCACTTTGTTATAGAGCAGAAACTAACATAACATTGTAAAGCAATTATATTTCAATAAAGGTGTTAAGAAAAAAAAGAAACAACATAAAAGGATTAATATTGGTGGGAAAAATATAAAGTACAGGATGTTTTCATTTAAATAAAGAACAATGGAAACTGATAATAAGCTGTTAATCTCCAAAAAATTTTGTAAGATTTCTTGAACAAGGATATTTGAATAGAAACCATTTGCATTTTTGTGTGTTCTGTCAGTCAAAATCACAGCAAGTTTTTAGCTTGTTGTTTGTATTTGCTTTGTGGAAATGAATATGATGATCCTAAAATATTTATGCAAGTCCAATGGACTTAGAACTGCCAAGGCTGTCTTGAACAAGAATAAAGATGGAGGATTTACACTAGTAGATATAGATTATTATCAAGTTATAACAATCATAATGTGTGGTATTAGCACAAGTATATAAAAATACACTCATAGAACAAAAGGGAATGTCCAGAAGCAGAGCACACATATACAGTCACCTGACATGATCAAAGAAACACTATAGTGCAGTGGGTAAAAGGTAGCATTTTTAGTAAATGTTACTTTGGAAAAACAATGAATCTTTTACTCTTCCTCACACATACACACAAAAACGTTATAAATTGTATATAGCTCTAAATGTAAAAGTTGAATAATAAATCTTTTTTAAAAATTGACTGACTAGATTCATGATCTTGGATTAGACCAAACTTTCTTAAACAATACCCAGACAGCAATAAACCAAAATGAAAAAAATGATAATATAGAATACATTGAAATTAAGAAATTTTAACAAAAGTAAAATTCTGAACAAAACAGAAGTAAGAGAGAAAAGCAAGTTACATAGTAGGAGAAGATACATCTTAATATCATGAATGATCCGTTGGATGAATCAATAAAAAAAGAAGACAGGAAACCTAAGAGCAAAAAGGAAGAACAAAAGAAAGATTTTGAACGACTTTTTATAAAAGAGGATATCTATTATCTACACTGCAGTACACATGTGAACGTGCTAATCTTCATACAAACCCGTCAGAATAGCTCAATTGAAAAAAAAGAAAAGAAACCAAGCAAAACAAAACAAATAAACTAAAAGAAGGGTTGGCAAGAATTTAGAGCAGCCAGAAACCGGGGGCACTGCTGGTGAGAGTATAAATTGTTAAAATCACTCTGGAAAATTGCTGGGCAGCATCTCTTAAAGCTGCAAATGTACACTCCTATTTGAAGCATGCGTATATGCCTTACCAAAATCTGTATACATGTTTACCAAAAATTATGAATAATTATTTCTATAACAGCATTAGCCAAACATTGGAAACAACTCAACTGTGCACTAACAATAGAATGGATATATTGCAGTATATTCATACAATACAACGGAAGATAGAAAACAAGACAAGCTACCATTTAACACATGATAGGATACATCTTGCAGAGATGATATCGAGGAAAAAAAACCAGCAAAAACCAAAAAACCAAAAACCAAAACTCAAAAAGGGGAGCAGCCACAAAAAGTACATTCAGTGTGATTCTATCTAACATGTAGAAGCAGATCTCCATCAACAGTGTTAGAAGTAGGGATGATGGTTACTCTTAGAGGAGATACTGTGGGAAAGCACCATAAGGAGGTTTCTGGGACACTGGTAATGTTTTTCTTCATCTGGATGCTGGTTAGAACGTGTGTGCTCCCTTTATGAAACTTTATCAAGCTATATACTAGTGATTTTTACATCTTTCTGTGTGTATGTTATGCTTCAAAAGAGTTTGCAAGAAACACACACACACACACACACACACACACACACACACTACACCTGACAGTACATAGCAGGTGGATAGTATTGGAATTTGCAAGCATTTTTAATAATCTTAGTAACAGATGAATCTCCAAGGAAGTGCTGAACATTGCAACCTGGAAAGAATTCTCTCATCTCATAGTCATTTCAGCAAGTGAACAGTATGATTAGGTAACGCAGCCATAAGGGTAAAAAGGAAGTGAATACTTTGACAAAGTTGCCTCTGGATTCCATGGACAAATATTCATTTGGGATACATGCATTCATTTAATAGGTGGTTTACCAAGTGTTGTTCCCAGGTCAGCAGCATGAGTATCAGCTGGTAAGAGACCTACTGAATTCTAAACTCTGGGGGTGGGTCACAGACACCTGTGTTTTAACAATTTCTCCAAATAATTCAGGTGCATGCTAATTTTTTTTTTTTTTTTTGCCATTTAGTAAGTTGTCTGGTACATTGTTGATGATGAATGAACAGCTTCTGAATGAATAAATAGTGATTTGCATGATAAATGATATATAATTATTTATTGAATTGCATTTAATTAATTGTATCCAACATACAGGAATGACATCAACAAAATCGGAATAACTTTCATGCTGTTTTTTGCTACTTTAGTTCAATAATTATTCATTGACATGAAAAAAAGCAGAGAAAGAGTGAGGAATCTAATTATTTTTGGCATTTGAGTACCACATTTCCATAGAGATCTTGATGTAGTTCCTAAAGTTTTAAAAGAACTCCTGACAGAACTTCTTGATCATGGACCATTGATTTGGACACAAGATAAAATAGAAGTGGAAAAAAGCACTCAAACACTGACTTGTGAGGGAGTGAAGCTTTACTTAAAAAAGAATGAAAAAAACCCCAAACCTTCTCTAAGGTAATGAAAGAGTAAAAAACACAGAATACAGAGTATCTTACTACTAACCGTCATGAATTAAAGTGAAATACCTAAGGCTATAGCAGGGAATCAGGCTAGTATAATCAGAGAAATGATCTGTCTGCCTAAATCTGAATGCCTAGCACTATGTGTGCTTTCTGCATAAACGTTATATGTGGCATCAATCTCATAGAATAAGCAGAGTTTGAGCTAAGGTGTCATAATTCATGAATCCGTGAAAACTTCATGAGTACCAGAAGTCAGTTATCACTGAAATGTTTTCTTTTTTGAAGCTGAGGTCACAGATCATTAAGCAGCTATTTAGGTATAAATCTTGCAATTAAAAACATCAAAATTGGGCTTCCCTGGTGGCGCAGTGGTTGGGAGTCTGCCTGCCAATGCAGGGCACACGGGTTCGAGCCCTGGTCTGGGAGGATCCCACATGCCGCGGAGCGACTGGGCCCGTGAGCCACAACTACTGAGCCTGCGCGTCTGGAGCCTGTGCTCCACAACAAGAGAGGCCACAATAGTGGGGGGCCCGCGCACCGCGATGAAGAGTGGCCCCCGCTTTGCCGCAACTAGAGAGAGCCCTAGCACAGAAACGAAGACCCAACATAACAATCAATCAATCAATCAATAAATAAATCTTTAAAAAAAAAAAAATCAAAATTGATGTGCAGCTAGAGTCCCTGGCTTAGTAGTTGATTGTTAATCAGAATTTGGTATACTGCTACTGAACAACAGATCTTTGCGAAAAGATTTCAATTCCCTTTCACAAACACTGGACGGTAACTTGAATTCTAAACAAAATAGAAATTAGAAATATTCAGTGGCATCTGAAGAAGAGGAAAATATTTTATAAAGTCACTCTATTTCATTATAACTTGATTTATTAAACCAAAGAAGACACCCATTAAGTTGTGTTACTTCTATTACATCAATCACTTTACTTATGAGTTAATGTCATAGAGATGCAAAAAAAAAAAAAAGATGCCATTATATATGGAGATTTTATTAGTTTTAGTGCTTGCATCATTTAAATTTTTGCAATAATAGGCTCATTTCTGTATCCATTGATTAACTGATTGGTCGATTGATCTTCTACTCACAGTTTAATAGTAAAAATGTAGAAGTTTGAACTCAAATCCAAGGGTCCTCTGTGTTGAAATTATGCCTATGTATTAATAAAGTAACCTCATGTTTCTATATTTTCTTCAAGTAAATTATGCTTCAAATGCTATCACGATTTTTAAATTTTACTATGCAACTTCTGGTCAGATTTTGACTCCTTTGGGTAATTTTTCATAGCTTACACCAAAAGTTTCCCCTCTAAGAAGGAGTATCAATAATAGCCAAGTGTTAGGAGTTCAAGATTGTGTTTGAAGGATTAATTTGTAATATTCCAAAATGTAATATAGCCCTACAGCTTATATTTTCATCATTGGGCACTCTTTCTTTCTATATTTACTTAATATCATCAGTTCTCCCCTTCATTGTAAGAGAACTGGAGTCATTACCTTGGAAGCTAAACAACTCTTTAAGGAAGAGATGCTTTCTCTTAATAATAGGATGATTCAAATAAAAATTGCCATTTTGTGGACCAAAAATTATTGAACCTGATAATTTCTTATGGTGCAAACTAAAGATACATATGAGATTGATCAGTTAAATTATATCAGTTTAATAGAATTTTCTCAGCTTTTTTAAGGTGCAATTGACAAGTAAAATTGTAAAATATTTAAAGTGTACAACGTGGTAATTTGATATACATATATATTGTGAAAGGATCCCCCCATCAAGTTAATTAACACAACCATCACCTCATATATTGTGTGCTCTTTTTTGGAGGGGGGAGGATATTGCAGTTCTATTCTCTTAACAAATTTCAATTATACAGTGCAATGTTATCAGTTATAGTCACTATGTTACACATTAGATCCTCAGACCTTCTTCATGTTATAACTGAAAGTTGGTAGCCTTTTACCAACCACTCCCTATTCTACTCCTTGTATCTATGAATTCATCAGCTTAACTGGTTTTTAAAAACGTGTAGCATTTGTCAAGAATTTTGCTAAATATTAAGAATACCATGGTAAAAAAGGAATCATCTGACAAGTAGAACACTCGGTCCTATAAACAAAGTCATAATGCTAAAAAGGTTTTAAGTTTATTTTTATTTTTATTATTGTAATAACTCCATACATATTCAGATATAGCACAAAAAAGGGGAAAGGATAATTTATGGTCCAATAAGAGAAGCCTGCAAGTGGGACTCAGAGAAGAAGGAAACTAACGTGTCTGTCTGGTCCTGTTCATGTGAGATTCTTAATGGTCCACTCTTATAAACCCAGAAATCTCCCTCTGACAATTAGTCCCACTTTTATATAAAAAGCTCTTTTGTTATCTTACCTGTCTACTGGCTCTTTTATTGCAGACAAGCCTCCTTAAAGTCTATTTTCAAATTTTCTTATTTCTTCTCTCTCCTTCCCATCACAGCCCAAGGTGTTTTCGGATATTCTACTTTTTACATCAACATCTTCAACATATAATATTAAATATATACAAAAATATATGAAACATATATGTAAGTTATAAATATAATGCTAAGTGAATAATTGAAAATGAACAATTGTAAATCTGTATCATAACTCATGAAGTAGAACATTACTGATATGTTTTATTTACCATGTGCTCTTTTCATGTCCTGCACTCTTGCCTCCCCTGAGGTACAAAAACCTCTCTCTAGAATTAGTGTTTACCCTTTGTTTTTTAAAAATTAGTTGTACTTATATACATGCCTAAATATTATACTGTTTAGTTTTTATTGTTTTGGGGATTGTTAAAATTTTATTATGCTTTGTGTAATCTTGTGGGACTTGATTTTTAGTCAACATTTTATTGCTAAAATTAATCCACACTGTTGTGGGTGACTGTAGTTTATTTGTGTTCACTGATGTATGACACTGATATATAATGTGTTAACATACCACAATTTATTTTCTTGTTGACCTGTTGATGAATAGTTGGCATATTTTGTCTTTAATCTTTTTTCCTTTTTTTAGCAAATAATGCAGATCTGGGCATTTTTTTACATGTCATTTGTTGGATATGCTCAATAATTTTTCTGAGATGCACACTTAGGACAAAACTAATGCATCACATTTGAACCTTCAACTTTATTATATGATTTTACCTTGTGATACAAAGTGATTATAATGATTTACCTTCCTACCAGATATATAGAAAATGAAAAATGGACTTTGTCCTTAAGATCATGAACATTGGAGCCAGACTGCCTGGGATTACTTTTCCTTTGAACTAAAATGCACAACTGAAGTACACTTAGAAAACCACACAAATGTAAGTGTACAGCTTGATGAATTCTCATAAATTGAACCTATCTTTATAACAAGCACCTAGATCCAGAACCCCTAAATTACAAACATCCATGGGTCTCTGCCTGTGTTCTTTTCCACTATTACTTTCCCATCCCTTCAGAATAACTGCTATCTTTACTTGTAGTTCCATAGATTAGTTTTGCCTGTTTATAAATTTTATAATACTGGAATCACAGAACATGTATTCTTTTCTGCCTGGATTTTATGGCTCAATTCATATTGCTTAATATAATAGCAATCCATGCGTTCTCACAGGCAAATAGAATATCATTGTATAAATACACCAGGATTTATTCATCCATTCCACTGTCTATTAGCAATTAGATAGGTTTCTATTTGGGCCCATTTCTAATAATGCTGCTATCAGCATTCTTGTACATGTTTTTTGAGAACATACATGCATTTTTGCTGGGTTACTTAGAAGTAAAATTGTTGATTTTAATATGTTCATCTTCAGTAGATACTGCTGAACAGTTTTCCAAAGCAGTCCTACTGATTTTTCTCTCTGCCAGCGGTGCATGAGAGTTGCAATTGCTCTATGACCACAACTTATTTGTTTTATTTCTACTTTGTTTCGTTTTGTTTTCACTTTAACCATTCTGGGGGTATATTTCGGCATTTCAGTGCAGTTTTATTATGTATTTTACTCATGATTATGTAAGTAGAGCCCTTTCAAGACATTTATAGACCATTTGCACTTTCTTTTTGTGAAGAACCTGTTAAATCTTTTGTCAATTTTTTAAAAATTGATTTTTCAATATTTTTTCTTAGCAATTTTATTTGTATTCTGGATGCAAGGACTTTGGTAAGCTATTTATTTTAAGTATATGTCTGTGGCTTGTCTTTTTTAATCATTTGATGTTTCTCTTTGATGATGGCTTATACAATATAGTCCAAATTATCAAGTATTTCCTTCATGATTATTGCTTTAGAGTCCTATTTTTTTAAAATATTGGAATACCCCAAGTACAATATGTTGTTTTCCTATATTTTATTTTAAAACATTATTGTTTTCCTCTTTGTATTTACGCCTCTAATCCATCAGGAGCTGATTTTGTGTATATTACAAAGTGGGGGCCAGACTCCCTGGTTTGAATCCTCGGTCCAGTAATTTTGCTGTGCAAACAGGGTAAGTTACTCAACTTATTTGTCCCTAAATTTCTTCATCTGTAAAGTTGGGATAAGAATACTGTCTAACACTTGTTATGACAGCTGCTGGGATTGCTGTCAACACGTAGTCCTCATCTGTCAACTTCTTTTAGGGAGGAATTCAGCTGAAGAGAGCTGCCTCACTAACCCCCTAGCCTGGGGTGTCTGGCATCCAATGGCTGATCAACACAAGTGATAAAGTCCCAGGTCTCTGTCACCTCAACTCAGACAGTTCTCACAGTCATTCTATTTTCACAACCATCATCTAGTTGGCTAAGAAGTGTCTTGAGATTACACCACAGCTTGATTCCTCTTTCTGTTCAACCTGACTTCCTTCTTTTCTCTTCCTCAGGTGTTGTTCACAGGAGCAATCTCTAATAAACCTCCTGCATGGCAAAGTCAGCTTCCTTTTGAATAAACCATACCTGTCACCCTACCTTGTGGGAACCTTATTTATGAGGATTAAGTAAGTTAATATATGTAAATTCCTGGAACACTGCTAATTACCATCTAGTGTAATCAAAGGAAGACCAGGGAAGGCTCTTGGGAGAAAATAGCCTCCACATCAAGGCAGGAATGGTGAACAGCTCTTAGCAAGTTTAAGTTTGTTGGGTAGAAGGAAGTATGTTCCAGGCAGTGGAAATAGCACATGCAAAAACTCTAAGAGAAGAACTAGAAACTGAAAGACATTCAGTATGGCCTGAGAATATTATGGGAGGAGGTAGCGTGTTCAGAAATAAGGCTGGACAGGTGAGCAGGAGTCAGCTCTTTCAGTGTGTTGTCAACTTTGCCAAGAGATTTATATTTTTTTATTAAGACGATGGAAATGGCCAAAAAGAAGCCATTGCAGGAATTCATAAATATCGGTGTTGTATATTTCCAAGATTACTCTAGCTCCAAACAATTGAATAATTAGAGAAGAGGTATTAGTTGGAAAACTATATTAGTCTAGTTTATCAGTGAGAGTGACATAAACTAAGTGCAAAAGGATCCAGAACCAAAAAATTAGGTGCTAGCAATAGAGAGGAACCAAAATTAACATGATTTAGTAAATTATTTGTTATGGGGAGGGTGGGAGACAGAGGTCATGGTTAATGCTCTTGCTGGTGGCTTTAGTAACTGCATGTATGGTATACTCTTTGTTGAGCGAGGGAAACAAGAGGAAGAGGTTTGACACAAAGTGAAAAACTTATGTTTAGATAAGTATTAGACTACCTATTTGAAAATCCATGTGGATTTTTTTTTTAAATTAACATTGTAAAAAAAAAAAAGGTTTACATGATAGGTGCAAATTTCAATGTTTTATATATTTTAGTGTTAAAAGCACATACTTATTAATTTAAATTAGGGAGTGAATGAACAAAAAGTAGACAAAAAGATATTATCACTGGATCAAAAGGTATTTTATGACTGTGGTACTTCAGACAATAGAATATTATTCAGTGCAAAAAAGAAAGGAGTTATCATGCCATGAAAACACATGAATGAAATTCAAATGTATATTACTAAGTGAAAGAAGTCAATCTGAAAAGGCTACATACTGTATGATTCCAATTTTATGACAAGGGCAAAACTGTAAAGACAGTAAAAAGATTAGTGATTACCAGGCGTTTGGAGAGAGAGAGAGAGAGATGAATAGGCAGAGCACAGAGGATTTTTAAGGCTGTGAAATTACTCTGTATGATACTATGATGATAGATATATGTCATTATACATTTGTCCAAACCCCTAGAATACTCAACACTAAGAGTGAACCCTAATGTAAACTATGGACTTTAGGTAATAATGACGTGCCAATGTAGGTTTCATCAATTGTAACAAATGTACCACTATAATGAGGGATGCTGATATGCTGGAAGTTACACATGTGTCGGGGTAAGAGGTATACGGGAAATCACTGTGCCGTCTGATCAATATTTCTGTGAACCTAAAACTGCTCCCAAAAAACAAAGTTTACTTTATAAAGGTATTTTTTGTAGTCTAAGTTTCAGTAAAGATTTCTGCTTATATGGCATATATTAAAGGGACAATAACATAAGTAGATTGCCAGGTATCTTTCTATTTTACATCCATTCAAAAACAAACAAATAAATATTACCTATTAAATGGCAATTACAACATTAACCACAATGAAAACACCCATGCACAAAATTACCAAGAATCTGTGCCATATGGCTCTTACATTTTAGTCGTAAAAATCACACCCTAAAGAATTAGCATAAGAGTCAGTAAACAATGCAATTCGTTAGTGGGGGTAAGTCTTAAGGATAAAAATTGATCGTCTGAGAACTGGCAAAGAGGAGACCGAATTAAAATAATGGAGAAGTGCATGACATGCTTGGTCCTACAAGACTCATCTTTTTTTGAACACTTATTGTTTTTATGTTATTACAATCATCATCAATGCAGTATTATTTTTGGCTTTCTACTCAAAGACTTAGGTTTTCTTTGTTACTTTCTTTGTTCTAGTGAATTAGGATCCATTTCTTCAATTTAAAAACTCTAGAATTCTAAAGATTCCGTCTTACAGTGGGGGTATTCTGCATTCTATCTAGTGGCATATATACTCAATTTTGAAAGTAAATATTTGCTGAAAAAAATTAGATGCAAATTTTTAAAGTGGTATGCTAGGTTATAATTTTAAAAGTAGCAGTGCACTGATATAAATGACTCCCCAGATCCCTCCTCATATCACTCACACTGAGAGACCACCTGGGTTGAGATTTGGAGATTTCCAAGTATCTTCAGGGCTTGTGGAGCTGTGCATGAGTCCCTTGGAGAGAGTGGGGAACAGAACCGTGAGTGGTGGTGGTTATTCCAACCCTAAACCAACAAAAAGAGGCTCTAAGGAGACAGCATGAAGTGCTTAATTTGTGTTTCTCTGCTCTTGAGGGAACACCTTGAGCTCTTGTCTGATTTACAACTAAGAAAGGGGGAGAGACTGATGAAGTGGTTTATTGAAGCAGAATAAAGGTGATTTTTTGATATTTGACATTTCACAGTTTGTGAGGCAAAACATTTGAGAGCATTTCTCTTGAGTCATATGAATCAACTCAAGAAAGAGAGCCAGAAAGGCATCACTTTAGGTTTTTCCCAAGAGGGGGAAATAGAGCTCAGCAGAGAGAATCTAAAAGGATTCCTGGGTGCTGAGAACTGAGGGAATATCCAGTGGGAATTTGCTCTACAGGAAACTGCAGGTATGAGATCCCCAGAACGAGGCAACTTTTCTCAAGACAACACACCCAATTAGTCACCTGCTAAATCTGAGATTGTTTGTGTGCATCATGGTGAGATTTCTTAAGTGAAATTTTTCCTGATGCCCTTCCTTTGCACCTTTATACTCTGGGTCTTATCTCAACATTGTCAGATACCACAGTTATTTTTCTGAGGGAGAAGAAGCATTATGTAGGGGAAAGAAAGAGAGCAACTTGGTCATAACCCCACTTTCTTGAGAGTGGCTTATATAAATGAGGAAACAGTTTCAACTTTAGATCATATTGGGTTGTTTGATTTTTACCTGGTACTAGACATTTAAATTCTTGAATTAGAAATATATTTTATGGCCTAAAGTGCTTGTAATGTTTTAAATTACCTAAAAGTAATCATAAAGTTAGGGACACTGGCCAGCTTTCCATCCAGGAGCAGGGAAAAAACAAACAAACCCTTCAATACAAGTTCCAGGAGATAGTGGGAGAAAATGATTTACCATTACAATCAATGAGTTGTGTGAATTGTGCCTTTTCAGTGAACCAGAAACCTACACACACAGACGTATACACACACACAGAAACTATTTTTGTTGCTGTTGTTATTGACAATGTGAAGGATGAGAGAGGAATCCATTAACTCCATCTGTAAAACATGAATACTAAAATTCTACAAAATTTCCCCATATACCCAACAGGATTTTTAAAATTAAATGTGAGATATTTAAGTGCTGGTAAATATTAATTGTATTTTTTTAATTTATTTATTTATTGATTGATTGCTATGTTGGGTCTTCGTTTCTGTGCTAGGTCTTTCTCTAGTTGCAGCAAGCGGGGGCCACTCTTCATCGCGGTGCGCGGGCCTCTCACTATCGCGGCCTCTCTTGTTGCGGAGCACAGGCTCCAGACGCGCAGGCTCAGTAGTTGTGGCTCACGGGCCTAGTCGCTCCGTGGCATGTGAGATCTTCCCAGACCAGGGCTCGAACCCGTGTCCCCTGCATTAGCAGGCAGATTCTCAACCACTGTGACACCAGGGAAGCCCTAATTGTATTTTTATATTATCTGTCTTCTCTTTTAAAAGTTACTCATAATTGATTACTTTTGCGTTTTAGAATATATTTTATAGGCTTATGTATAGTTATGTAGACATGACTCTATATTTAGTTGGTTTTATTGCCAACATTAAGCTTTTTTTACTCTCTTCCTCTTCAATTTGCATTTTGATTCATTTTTCATTCAAAGAGAGATTTTATTTATGTAATTCATTCAGGAAGTGTACTTGAGTGATATAGTTACTAAAGTCTTGCTTTAATGATTTTAATCAATGAATAATTTATAAGCACCTACTATGAGTCAGGGAAGTCTGTTTGCTTAGTGCATGACAGGTATTTTGGCTGAGTAGAGAATTCTTGAATTTTGAGTCTTCTTTGTATAACTCCTCACCTACCATCCCCCAAAAGCTCATTAGTTGTATTTGCATTATAAATGTCCTTTAAGGTTTCCAGTCTGTTTTGTTTTTTCTGTGTATTTCACTC
Organism: Balaenoptera ricei; assembly: GCF_028023285.1. NCBI lineage: Eukaryota > Metazoa > Chordata > Mammalia > Artiodactyla > Balaenopteridae > Balaenoptera > Balaenoptera ricei. The sequence continues at coordinate 61,584,037 of NC_082642.1, forward strand.
ATCTCCATTCTGCATAATTTGGATGCTTACACAATTTTTGAATATTTGGAATAAAACCATTTCCATGAAATAACACTTTGTATTAGCATCTTTTGCTTTTGCTCATAGATTCATGTTAGTCTTCATTTAGAAGAGTTTTTATTATTAACTTGAGTTATAAATAACTTGAATTTCCTGTTCTGTTTTATCTTGTTTATAGACTGGATTTTCTTCATCTGTCAAAGGTCTTATATTTTCTTGTAATTATCTTTTTTTTCCCATTAATTTGTCAGTTGTCATTATTTTTCTGTAATTTCCAATAGGTTGTTTGATGCTTACTGAACAAAATCATGCCTATCAAACTTTAAAAAAAAAACAACAAAAAAAAACTTCTCCATCTTTTTAGACTGTTTTCTCTTTATGATCAATTGCTCTAGCTTTATAGCCAAGATATATTCTCTTGAATCTGGAGGACAAAATAAAAAATGTTCTGAAGTTTTGTTCTGTTTATGTCAGCGAAAGTGTTTTCATGGTACTATCTCCTTTGATTAACAATAGAAGACCCTGGTTTTTGACTATTATGTCTTTACATTTTTTTTTTTTTAGTACATTTATTTTTATTTATTTATTTATTTATGACTGTGTTGAGTCTTCGTTTCTGTGCGAGGGCTTTCTCTAGTTGCGGCAAGCGGGGGCCACTCTTCATCGCGGTGCGCGGGCCTCTCACTGTCGCGGCCTCTCTTGTTGCAGAGCACAGGCTCCAGACGCGCAGGCTCAGTAATTGTGGCTCACGGGCCCAGTTGCTCCGCGGCATGTGGGATCTTCCCAGACCAGGGCTCGAACCCGTGTCCCCTGCATTGGCAGGCAGATTCTCAACCACTGCGCCACCAGGGAAACCCACATATTTTTGATATTTTTCATTTTTGTACTCTTTTAGGTAAAAGTCCTAGAAATAATTCTCTCCTTGTAGTAACTGCTCATTCTGGAAAAGGACCATATTTGTGACAACCAAACATGAAAAGGCTTTTGATTTGTTGTGGCTACCCAGTCTAAAAGGAATTCCTACTTCTCAAATACTCTGCCTCCTAGGGCTGTCTTTTATCATTCATTGAACAATTAGTGATGCCCTATATCACTTGAGGAACATAGCTTTAGGCTAGGAAATACTGTTTAGAAGGAGAGGTACTCTGCCCTCATGGAGTTAAGAACATGTCCAATACTGCCCTTTGGGTTTATCAGGATTCCTTTGGGTTTATCAGGATTCCTCTGTGAATGCATAGCATTCTTTTTCAAAACAGGATATTCCATTTTCAAAGCAAAAGAAATCAAATGTCTTCCTTCTCTGTCAGGTGTCTGTTACTCTTTTGAGTGCACTTAGCAGAAATCCCTGGTGACAAGTCTTATAAAATGTCCTTTTGAGTTTGAAGCAGTGATATGGATTTCACCACATTTTTGTTTATGCTGGTCACAAATCTGATGTCTGTCTGGTGGGATAAGAAGGAAGATGAACACCCATGTTTATGTTGTTTGTGAGTCAGATGTCACTGTTGTCTCACAATTTCTAAAACTGTTCAGACATTTTTCTGTGGCAGAAGACCTCTCTATCATAGAATCACTTTGTCTCATGGAAATTAATGTACTTGATTTTTATTTGAATTAATTGAGAAGCAACTCTAGATGTACGGATACTAATGCATGTAAGATATTGCCTGATTTTGTTCAACTTTAAGTGCAAATATATGCTCACATTCATTACCAACCATTAAGAATTTGATAAACCTATCCAGCAGATGGCAGTGTTACCCCAATTTGGTGGATGTTTAACTGATTATTTTGGTCATAGCAGTTGGGGGGATACAATTTCATTTAAAGGGAATCTTTTTCAAGTATGAACAAATATGGTACCATCTATGCAGAGATTCAATAATGCATATAAACTATATCAAGAAATTTTCTGTGTAGAAATGATAAAATAGCATAATAAATATAAGAAAATCAATACAAATAATTTTCAAAGAACATGTTTTTTAATAAATTATATATAATTATAATAAAAGTATATGCAAATATAATTTATAAATATAGTTGATAGTTATGTATAATTTATTAAAATAAGCTTTTTAAAAATTAATGATTTTTATATATTTATTTTGCTTATATATATACATATGTAATATGATTTATTTTATAGCTTGAATAGATATAATCAATAGATCCATACATATGTTTCTAAAATATTTTTGTGCCAATTTTATAGTATAAAATAAATCATATTTATTTAACTTACTGAATCCATGGACTAGATTTTAATTGAAGCAGTTAATACAAGGAAAATAAATGTTAATGGTTCCTCATACCTATTGGGAAACTTTATAAAAGATCTTGAAGAGTGACATGAAATATGAATTCTAAATATGATAAGATGTTGACAAAGACAGTGTCAGCATGGCAGGATAAGAGAATTAGCTAAGGAAGTGTACATATCATCAGGACTTAGAAGGCCCATGGGTACTTTGATATAAATTTTTGTTTGTTTGTTTTTTTATACTGTGATTTTCCTGTCATTGGTTTCATTTTATATTTGCTGGAAAAATTAACATGACCCAAGGAATTACATTTGGGATTTACTTTTCCCAGAAAAACATTTAGTAGACTTTTTATAATCAATTTTTTTTCCTAATCAAAACGTGATCTGTAAGCTTTTCATTTAAGGGGGAGAATAAAGGACACGTGTGTACTGATCGGTTTTACTAGAAAGCACATATTTTGAATTTACTATTTCTGGCAGTAACTTAAGACTTTCATTTTTGATTGGGAAATATGCACTATAAATTAAAACATAGTTGAACAAATATACGTAAAAATGTTATTCAAAATTTACTCTACCATAATCATTCTAAGGGAAGGACACGTGTGTATTGATTGTTTTAAGGAAAGCTTAAATACGGTGCTTTTCAAAGTGTGGTCCCTGTGCTAGCAGCATCAGTATTACCTGGGAATGTGTTAGAAATACACATTCTTAGACCTCACCCCAGACCTAAAGAATGAGAAACTCAGGGGTTGCTATAGAGCCCACCAGCTGTGTTTTAACTTCTCCAACAGATTCTGAAGCCATGAAAGTTTGAGAACCATTGCTCTAGTATAGTGGTTTACAACCCTAGCGGTGGAGTAGAATCACCTTGAGATCTTTTTCAAATGACCTTGCCTGATCTCCACCCATGTTGGTTCTGATTTAGTAGGTTTTGAAATATTTTTAAGCTATTTCTTACAACACTGTACATAACACAGTTACACTGTAATGTTACTGACCTAATATTTTGTATGTTCCAAAATGCTTTTTCTTTTTTCTCTTTTTCTTTCTCCCTCTTTTCCTCTTTTGTCATAGGCTACTGCTATACATCCAAAGGGAAAAACAACAACAGCAACATTTCTACATTTTAACAAAATCTATCATTATACCATGTTGACTTCGAAAACTAACTTTTCTAAATTAATCTTATAGACTCACACATGGCCCACCTCTAAATTAAACTGGCAACTGTACTCCACTGGGAAAAAAATCACGGAGAGCAAACACTGAATCTCTGTCCAAAAAAAAACTGTAATCTAAGATTTAGATACAACCCTATTCAACTTGATATTTACACTAATTCTATAGCACTTAATCTAATTTATTATTTTGCTTGATTATAAAAATAACACAAGCTAACTATATAAAAGTATAAAGAAAAAAGTAATTTACCCACAATTATTAATTTGTAATACACATAATTTATATAAATATATAAATTTATAATATATAGCATACACATAAAACATTTATAAAAGTTAATATATTGCTTTGATGTATATCAAAAATTTTATGCAAATGTATTTATTGTATATGTGTATATTGAATATTAAGTAAATAAATCTATATAATCTCATTAATGAAGTACATTATGCCTTATTTAAACATTATTATACTAGTTTTAATTTTTATCAAAATTCTGCAATGGTAATTGTATACTTTTTCTACATATCTATATATCCAATCAATAAATACATAGATACATAGATAAATAACTAATTATTTTTGGCATTTTAACAATTTATATAAATGGTAGAATCATACTTATCTGTCACTTACAGTTTCCTTTTGGCTCACAATTATATTTTTGAGATTTTTTCCATGTCTATCCTCTTATTTATAATATTCGAGTTTATTGTGAGATTAAAACATACTTTATTCATTCTCCTAGGTACTATTCTTTCAGAGAAAATTATTTTTTGAAATATTTTATGACATTACTAGAAATGAATATTGTATATATTTCTTTGTGCACATGTGATCCTTCTCTCCAGAGTAGAAATCTAGATTAATCAATGCTGGGCTACATAGTCAACAGTTCTGGAATCACTAAAATACTTTTCCCAAGTAATTGTGCCAACTTGAACTGCCTGTGAAAAAATTTAAATGGTCCATTACCCAATAAGCTTACTATAGTTTTATATAATGGCTTTTTATTATTATTTATCTTTTGCTCCACTGATGGTTGTGAAATAGTAACATACTGTTTTAATTTACATTTACATATCATTGTAATTTAAACATTTTCTCCAATTATTACTGATTAACAGTTTGATTGTTAATCAAATTTTGATTTTCTCTGTTGTAAGAGAATTGCTTTATGTAAATTGTCTGTTCATATACTTTGGACTCTTCTTTGTTTGCTAATTTTTTATTAACTTGTAACAGCTTCTGTCACGGCTGCTAAAACTGTTCATTATTTACCTGTAAATATGTTTTCCTGGAGGGGCATTTGTATACTCACTTTGCTTAGTGGCTTTTGTTATTGATAAGTTTTAATTGTATAATAGATAACATTATTTTTTTACATTTTGTCCTTTTATTTTCTTAAGAAAGCTATATTGTTACATATTCTCCTTTGTTGTACTCTAAATGTTTTACTTTTCTTATGTTCATAATGTGGTCTTTATTCCTCTCAAATTTATTTTCTTCATAGGTAAGACAGAGACCAGACGAGGTTGGTTTTTGTTTTTATACCTGCATAAGTAAACTATTTTTCTAGGACTGTTTATTGAACATAAATTTTGGAGTGAAATCTTATTTTCAGTTTTGGTGAGTCTCAGCCCCGGAATCTCCCCTATTGCAGAGCATCCAACTGGAATGTTGTGTGTGTTCACAGGGTCCCTCCCTCTGGCACAGTCTGAATTCTAATTCCTGTCTACTCAACGTGGTGAGACTGCAGAGTATTCCAAGCAGTATTTTTGGGGAGGTTATTAAACATTTCAGCTTCTGCCCATGCAGAGTTTAGCAAATACCTTTGTGAAAATGAGTGTGTATCAGGCTTAGTTCTGCATCTCGCCCTTCTTACGGAGCCTGTGTCCTTCAGTCTCTAATTTTGTCTCCGTGAATCAAGGAGGCCACCAAAAGAGCTCTATTGCTTTCTTCTTGAGCAGCCTCCCTCTGCCCACAAAAGGCTCCTGTTCTCAACCTCTATCCTGTGCACAGGATGGATGAAGGGGCTACAGAATATCAGCTCACCTCCCCATGGTTTCCTGGCTCCCGAATCTTGGTCCCTGCAGTCCCAGTTTCTCCAGAAGCCCTCTTATGTCCTTAAATGGATCCCAAATGTTTTATCTGTGTTTTCTAATTATTCTCAGGAGAGTTGTATTGCTTCAGGCTACTCCATTATAACCAGAAGCAAAAGTATAATGTGATTAATTTTATATTTGAATTTGTTTAATTTATTTTGTATTCTTAATTTATTTGTGTGTCTTGCATTTACTGTGCTTTACCCTTTGTTTATATGGAAAAAGCATTCTCTTTTACTCTGTCCTTCTATTTGTGTTTTAAAGTTCTTATTACTCTAACTCCCCACTCCCTCCTTAGAAGATGTATATTTAAGGATATACTTTCAATAATTTTCTTTACTATTGTAGCATGCATAATTGCCACAGAAGGTCTGAAGCTAATAAAGAGTTCTATCCTACTCCTAAATAAAAGACTGATTGCTTTAACATCGCATACCTGCTCTCCAGTTTCATGCTATTGTGCTAGTTATTTTATTTTAACAAGTTTTTAAACCGCCAAAAAGTTCTTATTAAGATTTCAAATCTTTTTAATTTTTAAAAAATATTTGCCAGCACAATTAATATTTTTTTAAAATTACATGCTTCTTTCATCTTTTCTCTCTTCTGGTTTCCAAAATGCATCCTTTATTTAACTTTTCATGAATAGCAATGAATAACATTTTCAAGTTGGACAATGTGAAAATGTTTGTATTTGTCTCACTCTTTACTTGTAATACAATAGGACATGAAACTGCTTCTGGTCAGTTCATTATTTAAGTTCTTAATAATTAATAATTGTTTTGGAACTATATATGGTGACTGATGTCAACTAGATTTATTGTGGTGATAATTTTGCAATATATACAAATATCAAATAATTACTTCATGCAGCTGAAATTAATATAATGTTATATGTCAATTTTTCCTCAATTAAAAAAGAAAAATAATTAGTAATTGTAAGCCTTTTTGGGTAATCTTGTTTTCACAATGAGACCCCCTTGTTGGTTTGGATGGAGGAACATAACCACAAATAAGATTTTTTCAAATCTTCTTATTTAGATTTCCTCATTATATAACTAAGACAACTTGGAAGTTTCTGGACTGTGAAGCAGTGGAAAGTCAAACCAAATCTCAAACAAAGCACAGATTTTGATTACATTTACTTCTGAGACAAATTTTTTCTACCTGAACTGCAAACAGAGTTCAGTAATAATTTTAAATTGTCCCTTTACAATGGTAAAAAATATTTTGCTTAGTTTAATGTTTAACTCTGAGTACAATTTTTCAAGCTTTAAGTAAGATCCCAATTGAAACCTCTGCCTCACAAAAGCCCAGAGATTTGATCTATGGCCCTCACATAGTTTAAACTGAAGTTATGTGTTTCCAGGATCATAATCACCACCATCAGAATCCACGGCTCAAATCTATTATCTATGTATTTACCTCTCTCTCTCTCTCTACATATATATATATATATGTAGAGAGAGAGAGAGAGATCACAAAATGTAAGGACTTTAAATGACCCTAGATCCCTAGCAATTATGGAGTTCAGTTTATCACTGTGGGACAGAATTATAATATTTTTGACAGATGGTCATCAACCTGCTTCTGTTAGGCAGCACACTGTACATATTAACTGCTCATTTCATTCCCCAATTGCTTTAGTTGCTGAGATAGTATATCAAATCCACTGATTTTTATTATCACTATCTTTATTTTGTCTTTGTTTCTGAAATCAATATCTTCAGGAAAATGCTATCGTGAACTATAAATGGAACTATAAATGGATACAGCTAAAAATACACTACTAAGGATAACAATTCACTGGAGCATTTTTGGATAGAACAAGCCAACTTCAATAAGTCACTTAATTTATTTATTTATTTTTTAATCTTTATTGAGGTATAATTGCTTCACATTGTTGTGTTAGTTGCTGCTGTATAACAAAGTGAATCAGCTATACATATACATATATCCCCATATCCCCTCCCTCTTGCGTCTCCCTCCCACCCTCCCCATCCCACCCCTCTAGGTGGTCATAAGTGGAAAAGAAGAAATCTTTATTTCTGGGTTAGTAGCTAAGTATAAGCTTCTTTTTACTTCCAATGTAATATCTAGATAAGTAAAATATCCTAGCATATGATAGAGTCTTGATTAAGAATGGGAGCTTTGGAGTGAGCTCATCCCAAGTGGTGTCTGACTCTGCACTTACTAGCTTTGCCTATAGATATTGGGAAAATTTCTTACACATTTTACGTAACCTGTAAAATGGGATGAAATGATATCTTCATAATGAGCTCTTGAGGAAATTAAATAAAATAGCACATATAAAAGATTTAACACAATGACCAGCTGTTGATGGGGAGGAGAGGCATACTGAAAGATATTTAGGAGATATATAGAGACCACTTCATAATTTTTATATGATACTGGCTTACAGAAGAAAATTTGATTGGCAGAAGGTGTATTACTTAGGACACAGATTAAGACAATGGCATATGTATTGTGGATGCATTGTAGCAGGACCCATACATAGGTACTGAACTCTGTATTGGTTATGATACAAGCTCAGTTACTGTGACAAAGGTTCAAAAACAGCAGTGGCTTAAACAAGATAGAAGTTTGTCTGTCAAGTAAGAGTTTTATCATGGGCAGTCCAGGGTTATTATTGTGGTTGTATTGTATCTGGAACACAGGCACTTTGTATATTGTTGCTCTGCCATTTTTCACATGTGGCTTTGACCCCTTTGCATAATAAAGGTGTTATATTTCCACCATATCCATATTCCACGGAGCAGGAAGGAGAGAAACTAATGGAGATCATAATCCCTTTCTTTAAATCTGAGTCAGGAAGGTGACCATGTCACTAACTTTCCATCACCCAAAACATAATTATATATACCCACCTGCAAAGGACATTGCAACATGCAGTATTTATCTCGGTTACTAGGAGATCAATTAAACTCACAGAACCTCTGTTATTTGAAGGGAAACGGGGAAAGTGGGTATTGAATTTCTTCCATGGTTTACCAGTTTAGCCACCCAAGTATACTTTTCTCACTTCCTCACTTTCCAAATGAGACAATGACAATAACATGTCTTAATAAGTTACTTTATTCTACTCCAAGTCAGGATCTTCAGTTTATGAATGATCCTCTACATAAAGGAGAAATTACCTGACCCCCCAAACCAGATATAAAATGGTAGACTAGCAGACAGATGACCACAATTAAAATCTTCCTCTAAAAAGGAGATAATGGGAACCATAAATTAATCATCAATCCATGATAATGATCATATTACAGAAATTATGGGAATTTCTTGCCCTAAACATTGAAAATAAGTTAGCCCATGTGACAGCCTGGATCTTGTTCTGTCCATTGCTCTCTGTGGTCCCTGGCTTTGACCTCTGAAGGATGTTTCTTGCCCATCATTTAGTCTGGAAGAATTTAATGTGGGCATTGGAGAATATATATATATATTGGATATATATATATATCCAATATATATATTGGAGCTCTTGGGGATGTAAGATATTGCAACCCATCTTTTCCTGCAGGCAAATTTGGGATTCAGAAGATCAAACACTGGCAATAAATTACCCTTCAAAATAAGAAGACTATCAGTTTATTGGCAGACAGGAAGTTCCAAATGCAAATAAGCACAGTTAGAGGTCACATTTTGACAATTTTTTTTAGAAAACACTGACTTTTGGTTACTACCTTCTGTGCTCTTTTCATTATTCTTTCATTTGGCTTATTAAAGCCATTCGATATAGTAGGCTTGGATGGAAGAGTAATTGTCTTAATCTCATTTTCTACCATTTAGCTGGCTTCCAATGTCCATCCAAGAAGATAGAGGGAACTTCTTAAATAATGGGAGAATCTAGAATAGAAGTTATTTGAAGCAATACACCTAAAGCTGTGTGTAGCAATTACCATCACAATCTGTCAGTCAAAACATAACTTCCCTGGTAGTCCAGTGGTTAAGGCTCTGTGCTTCCAATTCAGGGGGTGCGGGTTCGATCTCTGGTCAGGGAACTAATATCCCACGTGCCGCAAGGCAAAATAAAAATAGAAATAAAATCAATAAAAAAAAATAATTATATGGCCACCTCTAGAGGTAAAGGCATATGAGAAATGTATTCTGTATATGGGGAGTGACACACCAAGATGTTACTTAGGCTGTTATTAATAAAGAAGGGAAGAATTGATATTAGAAAATAATTAGCAATCTCTGACACTGAAAGGTGAACACTTGTTTTGAAGCACAGTGCTTTTTATATTAATTAAATTTAAATTGGTTAAATCTTTCAATTAAAAGACAAAGAATGTTGATATGCCATTAACAAGAATGATATCTAAAATATAAGGATGAAGAAAGGTTGAAAGTAAACAAACGATGTGTATGAAAAAATTGCTAGGAATATGTTAGTATTAGAAATCAGTATTTAAGACAAAAGAGTATCCAGGAACCAAAAGTGAATGCCCAAGCAGATCCTATACCAGACTTGCCGGAACAATTTTTATTGAGAGGAAATCACAAAAACAGCAGTGGTGGCAAGTATGTGGACCCCCTGTTGCCCACTCAGGAGCAGATATAGCCAATTTGCTTTGCTGTACTCCTGAAATTAACACAATATTGTAAATCAACTATACTTGAATTAAAAAAATATACATGGGCAAAGAAGAAATAATACTGGATATTATAAAAGTTTCATATGGATCATATGGTAAATAATATATATCTTAAATTGTGGCTTATATCTAAAAATTATCAGAAAGAACTATTTACCTTCAAATGCAAATGTTAGAAAAAAAGGGTAACAGTTAATGAGCTAAGCATCTAACCAATAAAAATGCATAAAAAGCAGCAAACTAAACTTGAACAGAGGAGTAGGAAGGAAGGAGCACAAGTATGAATAAAAATTAGTACAATAAGAAAAGATCAAATAATAGAAGAGATCAACAAAACCCAAAGAGTTCTGAAAATACTAATAACCTTGGTAAACTTCTTGAGAGAAGGATAAAGAAAAAAGAAAAAGCACAGAACAACCAATTTGAGGATTAGTTATAAATTAGAATATATATATTAGAAAAACATAACTTTTCAAACTTACCAAGTTGTATCACAGCAATAAAATTTCCTCTCACATTTAAATTACAGTAACATATGGCTTCACAAATTAATTAGTCCAAACATTCAAAAAAAACTAATACAAATTTTTAAATAAAATACTACTGAGAGAACACTTCAGCACATTTGATGAGGCTAGAGAACATTTGATGCTAACATCCTGGGCAGCGTGAAAAAGGAATATAATAGCCACTTTTGCTCATGAGCAAAGGTACAAATATTCTAAACAAACATTATCAAATCAATCCCAGCAATTTATAAAGAAGATAATAATTTATCAAGTAATAGGGTTTGTCCCTGGGATTCAAGATTGGGTCACACACAAAAACATCAACTGCTGTAAACTACAACATTGATAGAGTGAAGGAGGGAGAAATATATATTAATTTTCATAGATGCAAAAAATATGTGTAATAAAAGTCATTATCCTTTCTTTTTAGGTGGAGGAAGATGATGAAAATCAATTTTATTCACCCTTCCAATAGGGCCACTGGGCAGATTCTTCTGTCTGCACATTTTGCTAAGACAGTATTAAGGTCACTTACATACATATTAACTCATACATATTTGGCAATGAAAATATTGAGTAATATGTCCTGTGGCTTTTTTTGTTTGTTATTTATTGAAGTACAACTGACATATAACATTATATTAGTTTCTGGTGTACAAAATAATGATCCGAATTGTAAACACTGCAAAATGATCACCACAATAAGTCTAGTTAACATCTGTCACCATACATAGTTACAAACTTTTTTTTTCCTTGTGTTGAGAACTTTAAAAATTTACTCTCAACAACTTTCAAATATGCAATACAGTGTTATTAACTATAGTCACCATGCTGTACATTACATCCCCAAGACTTACTTATTTTATAACTGGAAGTTTGAACAAAAGGTACAAACTGCCAGTAATTATCTTTTCTTGATTAAAAAATGTCTCTAAGCTAAGTATTGATATGGAGAAACTCCTTTATCTAATAAAGAGTACCTTCAAAAAATCAAAGCAAGCATACTTATTAGGGGATCATTGAAAGTTTACCTTTTGATAACAAGAACAAGACATTAATGCTCGCTAACAGAACTTCTATGTATCACACTGCAATTGTAAATGCACAGTATAAAAAAGAGAAAAGTGATAAACAGTGTCAAGATTAAAAGTGTACAACAAAATCCTTATTATTGGCTGATATGATTATATTTATATATATACATAGATATTTCAAAGAATCTTCATACAAATTATCATAAGTAATGAGGGCTTAGGAAATTTTCTAATTACTATTTTAATTCTAATAGAATTTATTTTTATTTCTAGATTACAGAAACAACCAGGAAATAACACAAAACTAAAAAGTAACTAGTAATAAATCTGACAAATAATGTAAGGACCTCTATGAAGAAAAGTGTATGTTTATTGAGAGACATAAAAGAAAGCTAATAAGTGGAGAGATACATCATATTCTCCATATTCAAGGATTGCAAGAATCAAATATAATACAGATGTCCACTGTTTATAATTTATATTTCAGTGCAATTTAAATCAGTCTCACCAGATGTGTGTGTGTGTGTGTGTGCGTGTGTGTGTAAATAGCCAAATCTCTCTGGACAAAAAGGAAAAAGGTGGGGCTTGCTATGAAAGAAACAACATATAGATAAATTGACAGAATAAAAACCTCAGAAGGCCCACATATATATCTTAATTTGATACACAAGGATATTATTTTTCAGATCAGTGCATCAAATTTCTTTGTTTTAATAACAGTGCTGGGAAAATCGAGTAGCTATATAGAAAAATAAAAACTTGAATTACTATTTCCCAACATACAAAAAATACAGGTAAAGAATGTAAAAGCAAAGCTACTAAGTTTTAAGACAAAATGTAAGTAACTTTTAAAAAATCTTGAGATAGGGAAGAATATATGAAACAAAACATTAAAACCATAAACATCAAAATAAGTTTAACTACATTAAAAAAAAGACATCTGTTCATTAAATAACACTAAAATGAGAGTGAAAAGACAAGCCACAAAGTGGGAGAATATATTTTCAGGGATTATAACTAACAAAAAAATATTTAAGTTCTTAAAAATTAATAAAAATAAATAGAAAAAAATACAAATACCACACAGCAAAATAATTTAGTAGGAATATCATACTATGAAGAATACAAATACCCAATAAAAAATGTGAAGATGTGTTAGTCTTAAGAGACAAGTATACTAAAATCACAATTAGGTATTATTACACTCCCTATACATTGGCAAAAATGCTTAATTATGAAATCCTAAGCATAGGAGTGGAGTGGGGTGCACACATTCTCACATACTGCCTGAGGGAGTAAAATTGGTCTAAGAACTTTGGAAAACTATTTGGCATTGCCCAGTAAAATGCAAGATGCACAAACTCTACAGATCGGCAATTCCACTCTTAGGTACAAACCTTAGAAAACTGCTTGCACATGTGTGTAGAATCATGTACAAGAATGTGAACAGACACATAGTTTATTATTGCCCAAATCTGACAAATATTTTAAGCAAACAGTAACAGTAATAAATAGATTATGGTAGATTCTAAAATGAAAAATATAACAATTAAATGCAATACAGCTGTAGGCAATGCATATGAAACTCAAACAATATTGAGTGAAAATACATGCAATATGGTTAAATTTATATAAAGTTTGGAAAGAAGCAACAGTATGCATAAAAAGTTTATAAATGCATAAATTTAAAATTATTAGCATGGTATGATGACAATAGAAATCGGAGCAAAGTAGTTCCTCTGGGAAATGTGGGGATTCATGTTCAGGAAGGGGCACTTGTGGGGCTTCTGCTATGATGGCAATAATTTATTATTTGAAATAAGTGATCAATACATCAATGCTTGCTTTTTATTATTCTGGAAACTTTGCATATATATTTTATGCACATCACATTAAAATACGTGATGAACCAAAATAAATGAAGAAAACATCTTAATTACTGACACTGTAAGTCCCATAGGCACACCGTATCCATTGTTTGTGAAAAAAAATTGATATGGTATTTTTTTCTACTTTAGGTAATGCTTTTCTTTGGATGAGATTTATGATGGAAGAAACCTATAATGACTCTCTTTTACGCTCCTTATCTAATTAAGCAAGTAAAGCAAAAGCAAAAACGTTGTAGCTTAGCTTCTTAGGGAGAAAATTAAAGCAATATATAAAAAGCAGTATGCTTATTTGAGAAGATAAGTTCAGTTTTGTACTTGTTGAGATTGACATGAACATTACCTTTGGAAAGCAAGTTATCCTATTTTATTGATTAGTGAATTAACACTCCCAGATCGAAATGCTGATGTCCATGATTTAAAACCAGTTGTAGAGTAGATGTTTTGATGTGGATGTTAAAAGTGTCCTTTAATACTACTAAATTTTATGTAGTTGACTTTTAAATATAGTTAATAAAATTTTGCCACTTTGGCATGGCCAAAATGTTTACATGTTCATTTACTAGAATTATCTACTTATGCTATAATTGCTAGCAAAATGACTTAATTATGTAATGTAGGAGATTATTCTTTGCAGTAGGAAGCATCTAAATGTTAGAATAGTTTGGTATTTGTAGCTTTTAGTTTGTCAGTATAGTTCCCCAAACTATATAACAATCTTATTTCTCCATCTTCTTTCTTTTCTTTATCAAAAAAGTAAATATTTTAAATTATAGTTTTATAAATATTTCCAGGGAAGATGAGCAATTATAAAATAGAAGAGGACAGAGAAGGAGGAGTAGGAGGAAAAAAAAAGAGGAGAAAGAAAGAAAATTACGGGGCTTCCCTGGTGGCGCAGTGGTTGAGAGTCTGCCTGCCAATGCAGGGCACACGGGTTCGAGTCCTGGTCTGGGAAGATCCCACATGCCGCGGAGCAACTGGGCCTGTGAGCCACAACTACTGAGCCTGCGCGTCTGGAGCCTGTGCTCCGCAACAAGAGAGGCCGCGATAGTGAGAGGCCCGCGCACCGCGATGAAGAGTGGCCCCCGCTTGCCGCAACTAGAGAAAGCCCTCGCACAGAAACGAAGACCCAACACAACCATAAATAAAATAAATAAATAAAATTTGAAAAAAGAAAATGCTCCCTATTAAAAAAAAAAAAAGAAAGAAAGAAAATTACGAAAGGAAGGAAGAAGGTGGCGGGGGCGGGGAAGGAAGGAAGGAAGGAAAAAAGGAAGGAAGGAAAGAAGGGAGGGAAGGTGGAAGAAACAGTGTCTTGCATCAGAGTTGCTTATTACTTTTTGTATTTCAATGGAGAAAATACTACGTATAAGCTACTTAATAAGGAAAACAGGTTTGGGTATGTTCAAAAGGGCTTGGATAAGAAATATCTGTGGTGAATCGACAAAATGGGACCACTCAATAAGCACTAGAATAGCTTAAGTGGGAAACATTCGTGAGAGAAAGGTTCAAAGTATTTCACTTGTGAAATAGAATTCATGTTTTTGGCAAGACAAGAAAGTTTTACACATAAAAAATTTTCTCTGCCCTTTGGTCTCCTTTCTCCCCACTACTGTGCACTGTGTATTTGCATTATGCATCAGCCAAACCTTCCCCATCAGCAGAAATTCATGCTCAACCATAATGAGCAACATTCCTCTAGATCAACAAGACAACTCATT
Source organism: Balaenoptera ricei (assembly GCF_028023285.1). Taxonomy (NCBI): domain Eukaryota; kingdom Metazoa; phylum Chordata; class Mammalia; order Artiodactyla; family Balaenopteridae; genus Balaenoptera; species Balaenoptera ricei. Next base: position 61,599,380 of record NC_082642.1, read on the forward strand.
AAAAGATTACATGCTTTCTTGATCTTGTAAGGTGCCAGATGACACTTAGATCTGGATTGTGTAAACTGTCAGCGATACGTCATTTAATGTACAGCCCCCTGTCTCAAAAAAAAAATAAATGTACCTTGATTTCTAACAGGTGGAACAGTTCTCAGAACTTTCTGAGATGCTCTTTCCTGTGTTATAATTCTCAAATTTAGCTCGAATAAAATTTTGTACTTCTTTCATAAATTGGCTTTATTTTTTGACATTAATTTTTGTTGGCACACTGCAGAAAAATAATGACAAAGGGAAGGAAGAAAAGGATTGGCATATTTATTTGCTAATTTACTGGGTCCGTGATACAAACTCTGAGCTTAAAGTGGGGGTGAGGCTGGGAAGTAACACTTAAAACTCTTGTTCTAATCTTGTATATAACTTTGAAATTTGATAATAGGACAAGCAGTCCCAGAACTAAATTAAGATATAAGAATCTTTCTTGTCAGAATATTCATTCCCATCATCACTTGAGTCTTTTCATATTCTTCACAAAATCAAGAGTGATATTATGTCAATCGCAGAAGTTTAAATCTGTAAATAATATAGTACCTGATAATTTTTGGCTTAGTTGGTAAAAACTTCATCTTTTTCTCCTGAAATATTTCAGGAAATATTAAACATAATCCATCAAGCTTGCATCCCAAACTACTGTAGCCTACATCCAGTAGGATAAAAAGTTTATAATAATTTTACTTCTTTATTCTCCCTGGCTTAAATTCCAGGTTTTTCTGGCATTTTATACTTTCTTTGGTTCTTTTTCTTTTTAAATAAGTGAGTATTCTTTTACTCTGCTACTTTCATCCTGAGTCATTATTTACCACAATATTTCACATTCCTGGTCCTTCTATCATTATCTGCTCACATACAACATTTTCTGTGCAAGTCTCAGTGTTCACCAGCTTCCTCCCCACTTCCGCTCTCCCTGGTATAAGAAATAGTTTGTCAAGTATTGTTTAGTTACAATCCTTTCTCATGAAATGTATCTTGGCTGGGTGTGGAATTGTTGGTTTGCAGTTATTTTTCTCAAATAATCTCTGGGAAGTTGTTTCGAAACCTGATTGCACGTTAGAATCACCCAGAGAGATTCTAAACAGTATTGCCCACTGATCTACTTATAGAGATCCTAATATATTTGCTTTGGGGTTAGACACATTGTTACTGTCTTTTAAAACTCTGAGCCGATTTTAATGTGCATGTAGGTTTAAAAACCATTGACCTAAAATAAGGGTTTATATCTTTGTTTTCATTATTTCTTCAGCTTCTAGCTTCTAATTTTACAGATAAGTTTTTTTTACATCATATTATTCTTCCCCCCAACTTTTTTTGGAATGTAATGTGTGTTCTTTCCGTTTTTGGAAACCTTTTTTTTTTTTTTTTTCCATAATCCAGGTACCTCTTGTCTTTTTCTGGGTGGGTCTTCTCTTTACCTTGTCTACAATCTGGTCACACCTACCTAGTTCTAGTCACTTAAAATTGTTCCAACTCAGCATGCAGCCATACCTATCACTCTCCTATTCCCAACAATTTGCTGTACTTCACACATACTTATAAAATATTTCCCATGATATTGGTCTTTAAATTATTTTATCTCTTTATACCTCTGCATAGTGCCTTATAGATTATTTTTTATATGAAAACCATGAAAGGGATTTTGTAAGGAGTAGGATATTTTATTTACAAACTTCTCCAACAAATAAATACTGGGCTGAGATACTCATAACTCACTAATGAGTACAATTAGTTTCCATGCCCAAGTAGAATTAAGAAAGTGAATTTGCTGGCCTGGGAAAAGAATCCAGTTAATCCTTCCTGCAGTATATGATACATCTGGGTAAGCAGGAGCCATATTCCAAAGAGTTTATATAAGGGGGCACATGCTTTAGCTATCCCAAAATGTATTAAATACTTATTATATTGGACTAATCAATTCTGAGACCTTAAATTCCTCAGGCACCACTTCTCTTGCATTTTAACAGCAGAGTGCCCTGAAAATTTTCAGTATCCTATAATTGCCCTGTTTTAGGTGTGCTAAATATTAAGATAATACCTATTCAGAATTTCTAATATGAAGACTAATCCAAGGTATGGGAAAATTATGAACAGTCACATACACTAGTAACTTCTAAAATTAATTTTAGCAAATCTATATTTGCTGGCATTTTATCTCTAAATTTACAGTTGTTATTAGTATTTTCACATTACTTTTATTACATTTATAGCATAAAATATAAATATATAAATGTATTATATGTACTATTACCTTAAGTTCTAGAGGCAAGAAGTTCAAAATCAGTTTCACTCAGCTGCAATCAAAGTGTCAGTAGGGCCACACTATCTCTAGAGACCCTAGGCAGAACCAATTCCTTGCCTCTTCCAGCATTCCTTGGCTTGTGGACACAAAACTCCCATCTTTGCTTGTCTAATCCCATTGCTTTCCCTTCCTCCTCCTGTGTGTCAAATCTCTATTTTTTTCTTTTTGTAGGGAGACATGTGATTGCATTTTAGGGTCCATCCAGAAAATCCAGAATAATTTTCCATCTCAAAACCCTACATTTAATCACAATTCATAGTCCTTTTTTTGTCATAAAAGGTGACATTCACAGGCTTTAGAAATTAGGACATGGATATCTCTTGGTGGGTCATTAGACACACCTTTCTATTCAAATGATGTTCTTAATTATGAGGTCAGAATATGTAAACATATTTAGCATCTACAAATAAAAATAAGCATGGTTTTATTGCAGTATATGAATTAATACAGATAATACAAAAGGAAATTTATCCCATTTAGATAGTTTTTTGGTTGAAACATCCATAGTTGAACCTGTAACTAGAGAATCAGTTGTCTGATTATCCTTTGAAGAAAATTATCCTTACAGTATATATGCTAGAACGACAAGCAAGAATTTATTTTCATTTAAGCCAAGTTCATTTACTTGATAACTGAGGCTGAACATATATCCTTTGTTTTGCAAAATAAATATGAGTTTTTGCTGTAACTATACACCATCTACTATGAGATTACTTCCCGAGCTGTTATATGAATGTACAACATGTTAGTAAAAAAAAAATACTAAGAAATTTATAATATTAGTTTTCTTCCAAGTGTGTGCAAACCATTATAAAGTGAAGGAAAAACTGAGTTAACAGAGGTTCCAAAATTTAGTGGCTTAGCAAAAATAAATGTTTATTCACTTACTTATGTAACAAACCTATGGTGATAGTCTTGGTTGGTGAATGGCTTTGTTCCACATGGTTATTCTGGGAACCTGTTTTTTTTGGCTATTCTACCTCCTCTTAAGTTGTTCACTTCATATGCCATGGTTCACAAGCGTATTCATTTTTGTGTAAGGGAAGAAGAAAGAGATAAAATGTGAGATACTTGAAGCTCACATGCTGTTATTTCTTTTTATGTCTAATGCAGGATTCTGCATACTGAATAAATGTTCATTAATTGAATATTGTTTAATTACATTAAATGTGTTTTTATTTTATATTATTCTCCAAGTCTCACGCAATCGAGGATTTATTGGCTGAGAAGATTTTAAAAAAGCCTCCACTACAAACACATTCATTATCTGTTCCTTAGCGGGATGATATCTAAATTCCAGTAGCATGATACATTATATTTTAGTCACCTTATTTATACACTGTCTTCCACATTTTAATTAAGGTATTTAATTATCATTCCAGGCTTTACACTTTCTGATCGTAATTTGTTAACTACTTTGATATGTGTTCATCACCAGCCATTTAAACAAAAATCAATATGGATATTTTTAATTAAAAAGGATAATGCATGTAAAATATGATCTCTTAGCAGTGGAAATAACATTTTTTATATCAAATACTAAAAAAAAAGTACAGCTTTGGGGAAGTTTTATATTGATTTTTCTAATTCATCAGGCTAAACTTCGTTTGCAAAATTTACAACAATTATTCTATTTTTACTCCCAAAGCAATCTGACTTAGTAACAGAATTGGGTTTTTTTAGTGTTAAATTGATGAAAATTATTATTTCTCTATTCATTGTATAGTTTTGCCACACATTTCTACATGCACCTAAGGCAACAGTGGTATTGATAAATATGTAGCCTGTGTAGCTACATGACGTTTAAATAAGAGGATCTGCTTGGAGGTCAGTTGGTCTGAACTTCACAGAATGTTTGAGTAATAAATGTAAACTTTGGCAGGAGGTGTCAGGAGGGGAGGAGAAGCGTTATTTACCCCATCCATAAAAGTAAGGGGGTAAATGAGATTTTTAATCTTGTAAATTCTTTTAGTTAGGTGAATTTGCTAATACTTTTCTCACTTGTTGAGTGTGTATGTGCACCCACATGAGTATATTTAAAGAAATTTTTTCTTTTCAATTGTTTCTAAGTTTCCTAGTCCAATGTGATGATGATAGAGCAAAAACTGAAGCCAAGAAATAGTACACATTGTTATTGAACTGTTCACATATTAATAAAATCTATTATTTAAGGGCTAATTAAAAATAACTTTGAACCACAGTTTTCATTTGGAAGGGTCATTTTGAATTTTCTAAATCTCAGAAGTTTGCACTCAGGATTTATGAGTGTGAATGGATTTTGTTGTTTTTTTTTTAAATCTGATGGTTAGAGTGTGTTTGCATATTTATAAAGCAATAGTTTTTATTTTTCTTAAAATCCAATGATTGTATATAACCACAACTATATAAAAGTTCAAAAAACTAAAAATAGTACATAATATATAATGATAACAAAGGAACAGCTGGGAATAGTTGAGATCAGATTTGGTTTTGCAAACAAGGTTATCTCAGTTAATACTATCTTTAGAAAAGATTTTTACCTTACCATGTTATAAAAATTCTATGAATGAGATGATTCTAAAATCTATTTGCATTGCAAGTTAATTATTTGAACTTTTGTTAAATTTAAGTACTATTTCTATTTAAATATTCTTAAAATAAGAACCATGTAAATTCTTATGTTAATATTTTCAAAGAAAAAAGAACAATTTTTAATTTTCACATTAATAATTATAGAGACCTTAAGAGAGAAGGGGAAAAAGTAGAAAAAAAAGAAAAACACGTTTTTGACTACAAGGTTGATTTTTTTCACTTACCTGAGGTCAGGGAGTTAGTTTTCTGTCCTTCCTTCCAACCCCTTCACCTAAACAGAAGCTGGGAGGTGGTAGATACTCAAATATTCCCGAATTACTAAATTAATGAGTGAGTGGAGGACAGTCTTCTTACTCCTCAGTCCCAGTTTTCATGCTCACACTCCCCAAATGAATAAAACTTAAAACAGATCCAGCTAGGATTCTTTAAAGTACAAACATCTTGTTCAAAAGAGAGATGAAATTCTTTTTTGCTCTCTCTCAGTTGGGCCTCATCAGGTATATTTTTCTTGCTTCTTATCTAGCAAACCAGCCAACTAGGATTTTCCTGCTTCCTTCCTAAATTGATTTAAGTGAGTCTTACATAGAGAGTTCACTAGTATATCAAAAGCAATATATATCAAAATTAGTATGAGAAGAGAAAAGGGAGCATAGATGAGTGCTCCCTATAAGTTTGTATAGGTTTGCAAGAAAAAGGTCAAAATTTAGTTCTGATCTGTATATTCAAAGCAAACAAAGAAGAATATCCTCACATGTGTCAACATATAACACATTCTTATTACTAAAAATAAGTGTAAAACTCCATGCTTCTGAGATCTGAACAAAAGTTCTTCTTTTAAGCCTCATTATTTCATTATTAGATATTAAAGGTGCCAATGACCAAGGAGGGGAAGTACTTTTTTTTCCAAAAATTACATTTATTAGAGTATATGTAGTGCAACAATAATATAAAAGACATTTTCCACATATAAGCATCTGCAAATAACTCATTTCTTATCACCCTAAGAATCTGAATTGTTTTCTGACAGTCAATACAAGTTTAAATTGCTTTAGTTTCTTCTGTTGAAAATAATTTTCACATGCATCAGTCAAATTAAATAAGCCAATAACTAGAGAAACAAATTGAATGTGGATTTTGTGTTAAAGGAGTACATGGGAAAGAGAATATTTATTGAGTATTTATTATGTCAGATTTTTGTTAGGCTATTTCATACATATGAGGTATGAGGCAGTGTGTCAGTGAATAAAGAGGCAGGACATAGAAGTTATCAGGAGCCTGACTCTTGAGTTATTTAAATATTCTTAATCTCAGGTCCCTCATCTGTGAGATGGATATAACAATATGCTTCCCAAAAATACATATATGGGAAATGTTACTCCCTTCCCCATGTGCCTAACATACGTGAAGATGAACTAAACCAGTCAGGCCAGCAGGCTGGTGGAAGAGCTGACGGGGGTGGTTACTTAGCCCCTTCTCAGGGATCTTAGGGGAACTTCAATATCAATGTCACACAAGCATGTGTTTTTCCAGACATTTAAATTCAGGAAGGAATTGAACAAATGAGCCCAATCTTCTCTACCTTTGAAGCTGGAATAGTGAGGGGGACTAATAAGCAGATAGGTATTTTCTGTGTTCTTCCAGAGAGTACTGGATATGTTAAGATACTCACTTGCATCCAACCTATTTACCCGAGGAGTTCACAATGGCAAATATTTAAACAATTGGACTGGAAACCACAAAATGAGCTCACAGAAAGAGACAATAACCTATGTGAGGGCTCCAACTACTAGGGAGGTATGTATTACAATGAGAATACTTGTCAAATGAGATGCAACTATTGAAGGAAGGATAAATGGATGACATACATCACACATACAAGCACACCCACACACAGACACACACACACAAAGAGATCCATCTGCAACAAAAACAACATTCTCTGGAGCTTAAATATATGATTATTAAACTAAAAATTAAATACAGATTAAGTACAGTATAGATGAAATAAATGATTTGTAGTTCCCCTCTGAGGCTCTAATTAATGCTCTGGAAAATCAAGGGCAAGAAAATCTCAAAGCAAAAGCAGAACATTAAGATGAGGTAATCATGAAGGAAACAATTTATAAAAAAACTTGGAAAGATAGAGCTGAAAAGAGAGAATGGAACAGATGTGGGAGAGGCAATAATTAAACAATTTATAGAAGAGAATTTCCCCTTGGTAGGAAAGATCTGAGTCTACAGATTGAAAGGTGTCACTATTACTCAGGGTAAATTAATGAGAAACACACAGAGAGGATAAATTCTGGTAAAACTGCTGAGCTCTAAATAAGAAGATTAAAAATATTACAAGTTCCCAGGCAAAAGAACAAAGATGGTCAACTGGCCTTGGACTTCTGATGTGTAACACTGGACGTGAACATAGTGGGATCCTCCATCCCCATGTTATCATTCAGGGTGAAATGGATTCTTATCTTACCGTAAAATATGTGGAAACAGTATATACTGATTTTAAAGAGAAGCATCATAAAAGTATTTTATTATTAAAATACATTCAAGAGGTAAAATACTGGTTACCTGGGGGAAAAAATACATATTTTAAATTTATAAAGAAGCTATAAGATTAATCGAAAAAAAAGGCAACAATGAAATCTAAAACTCAAGAAAATAGGGCATGAAATTTGATATTATCAGTATAGAATTTAGAAGTTTTGAAGCACGAAAAAAATCTTTGAATATAATGATTAGACACTAGTGTTGGTTGATGATTTGTGGCAGAAGTGACCTATATTGGTCCTGAATATTGCTGATAACATAAGAATGAAACAAAAAACAAACAAAAAATAAATGAAATAAAACTTCTAAATGAATAAAAAATTTCTAAATGAAATGAAACCATTAATGTTTTCTAGAAATTTTCTGTTTATTAAAAGGAAAGCAGACCAAAAATGAATTGAAGGATAAGGAAAACTACCTCTGGAATAGATGACATTGCCACTGACAGAATAAATGACAGAGAAGGCTGTCAAAATAATTCAGAGCTTGCAGTAAGATGAACAAGGTATTAGTAATAAGGAATGAGGCAATAATTCTTCTGCCACCAAGAGAACACCAAATTAATTCCTGATTGATTAACTCTTGCATATAATACAATGTTTTATATTTTGTTTGTTTTTGTGCTCTGATTTTATTGCAAGATCCCAAGTTATACAGCACATAATTTAAATTACTCCCATTTAACCACTTCCCTATCCCACCCCTCTGAGTTTCACAACATGGGGTTTGCCTAAAGAAAATTCTAGTGCCCTTTCTCTTCTTTTTAACATCTTTATTGAAGTATAATTGGTTTACAATGTTATGTTAGTTTCTGCTGTATAACAAAGTGAATCAGCTATACATATACGTATATCCCCACATCCCCTCCCTCTTGCATCTCCCTCCCACCCTCTCTACCCCACCCCTCTAGGTGGTCACAAAGCACCGAGCTGAACTCCCTGTGCTATGCGGCTGCTTCCCACTAGCTATCTATTTTACATTTCGTAGTGTATATATGTCAATGATATTCTTTCACTTCATCCCAGCTTACCCTTCACCCTCCTCGTGTCCTCAAGTCCATTCTCTACTTCTGCGTCTTTATTCCTGTACTGCCCCTAGGTTCATCAGAACCTTTTTTTTTTTTTTTTTTTGATTCCATATATACGTGTTAGCATATGGTATTTGTTTTTCCCTTTCTGACTTACTTCACTCTGTATGACAGACTAGGTCCATCCACCTCACTACAAATAACTCAATTTCGTTTCTTTTTATGGCTGAGTAATATTCCATTGTGTATATGTGCCACATCTTCTTTATCCTTTCATCTGTCGATGGACACTTAGGTTGTCTCCATGTCCTGTCTATTGTAAATAGTGCTGTAATGAACATTGTGGTACATGACTCTTTTTGAATTATGGCTTTCTCAGGGTATATGCCCAGTAGTGGGATTGCCGGGTCATATGGTAGTTCTATTTTGAGTTTTTTAAGGAACCTCCATACTATTCTCCATAGTGGCTGTATCAATTTACATTCCCACCAACAGTGCAAGAGGGTTCCCTTTTTCCCACACCCTCTCCAGCATTTATTGTTTGTGGTTTTTTTAATGATGGCCATTCTGACAGGTGTGAGGTGATACCTCAATGTAGTTTTGATTTGCATTTCTCTAATGATTAGTGATGTTGAGCATCCTTTCCTGTGTTTGTGGGCAGTCTGTATATCTTCTTTGGAGAAATGTCTATTGAGATCTTCTGCCCATTTTTGGATTGGGTTGTTGGTTTTTTGATATTGAGCTGCATGAGCTGCTTGTATAATTTGGAGATTAATCCTTTGTCAGTTGCTTGCTTTGCAAATATTTTCTCCCATTCTGAGTGTTGTATTTTGTCTTGTTTATGGTTTACTTTGCTGTGCAAAAGCTTTTAAGTTTCATTAGGTCCCATTTGTTTTTGTTTTTATTTCCATTTCTCTAGGAGGTGGGTCAAAAAGGATCTTGCTGTGATTTATGTCAAAGACCGTTCTTCCTATGTTTTCCTCTAAGAGTTTTATGGTGTACGGTCTTACATTTAGGTCTTTAATCCATTTTGAGTTTATTTTTGTGTATGGTGTTAGGAAGTGTTCTAATTTCAATCTTTTACAAGTAGCTGTACAGTTTTCCCAGCACAATTTATTGAAGAGGCTGTCTTTTCTCCATTGTATATTCTTGCCTCCTTTATCAAAGATAAGTTGACCATAAGTGTGTGGGTTTATCTCTGGGCTTTCTATCCTGTTCCATTGATCTATATTTTTGTTTTTGTACAGGTGCCATACTGTCTTGATTACTGTAGCTTTGTAGTATAGTCTGAAGTCGGGGAGCCTGATTCCTCCAACTCCGTTTTTTTTTCTCAAGATTTTTTTGGCTATTCAGGGTCGTTTGTGTTTCCATACAAATTGTGTAATTTTTTGTTCTGTGAAAACTGCCATTGGTAGTTTGATAGGGATTGCAATGAATCTGTAGATTACTTTGAGTAGTATAGTCATTTTCACAATGCTGATTCTTCCAATCCAAGAATATGGTATATCTCTCCATCTGTTTGTATCATCTTTGATTTCTTTCATAAGTGTCTTATAGCTTTCTGCATAGGTCTTTTGCCTCCTTAGGTAGGTTTATTCCTAGGTATTTTATTCTTTTTGCTAAGGTGGTAAATGGGAGTGTTTTCTTAATTTCTCTTACAGAATTTTCATCATTAGTATATAGGAATGCAAGAGAAATTTCTGTACATTAATTTTGTATTCTACTACTCACCAAATTCATTGATTAGCTCTAGTATTTTTCTGGTAGAATCTTTAGGGTTCTTTATGTATAGTGTCATGTCATCTGCAAACAGTGACAGTTTTACTTCTTCTTTTCAAATTTGGATTCTTTTTATTTCTTTTTCTTCTCTGACTGCTGTGGCTAAAACTTCCAAAACTATGGTGAATAATAGTGGTGAGAGTGGGCAACCTTGTCTTGTTCCTGATCTTAGAGGAAATGGTTTCAGTTTTTTACCATTGAGAACGATGTTGGCTGTGGGTTTGTCATATATGGTCTTTATTATGTTGAGGTAGCTTCCCTCTATGCCTACTTTCTGGAGAATTTTTATCATAAATGGGGGTTGAATTTTGTCAAAAGCTTTTTCTGCATCTATTGAGAATATCATATGTCTCTTATCCTTCAGTTTGTTAATATGGTGTATCACATTGATTGATTTGCATATATTGAAGAATCCTTGCATTCCTGGGATAAACCCCACTTGATCATGGTGTATGATCCTTTTGAGGTGCTGTTGGATTCTGTTTGCTAGTATTTTGTTGAGGATTTTTAGATTTATGTTCATCAGTGATATTGCTCTGTAGTTTTCTTTTTTTGTGACATCTTTGTCTGGTTTTGGTATCAGGGTGATGGTGGCCTTGTAGAATGAGTTTGGGAGTGTTCCTCTCTCTGCTATATTTTGGAAGAGTTTGAGAAGGATAGGTGTTAGCTCTTCTCTAAATGTTTGATAGAATTCACCTGTGAAGCCATCTGGTCCTGGACTTTTTTTTGTTGGAAGATTTTTAATCACAGTTTCAATTTCAGTGCTTGTGATTGGTCTGTTTATATTTTCTATTTCTTCCTGATTCCGTGTCGGAAGGTTGTGCCTTTCTAAGAATTTGTCCATTTCTTCCAGGTTGTCCATTTTATTGGCATAGAGTTGCTTGTAGTAATCCCTCATGATCCTTTGTATTTCTGCAGTGTCGGTTGTTACTTCTCCTTTTTCATTTCTAATTCTGTTTATTTGAGTCTTCTCCCTTTTTTTCTTAGTGAGTCTGGCTAGTGGTTTATCAATTTTGGTTATCTTCTCAAAGAACCAGCTTTTAGTTTTATTGATCTTTGCTATCATTTCCTTCATTTCTTTTCATTTATTTCTGATCTGATCTTTATGAATTTTTTCCTTCTGCTAACTTTGGGGTTTTTTTTCTTCTTCCTCTAATTGCTTTAGGTGTAAGGTTAGGTTGTTTATTTGAGATTTTTCTTGTTTCTTGAAGTAGGATTTTATTCCTATAAACTTCCTTCTTAGAACTGCTTTTTCTGCATCCCATAGGTTTTGGGTCATCATGTTTTCATTGTCATCTGTTTCTAGGTATTTTTTTATTTCCTCTTTGATTTCTTCTGTGATCTCTTGGTTATTTAGTAGTATACTGTTTAGCTTCCATGTGTTTGTATTTTTACAGCTTATTTTCCTGTAATTTATATCCTGTCTCTTAGCCTTGTTGTCTGAAAAGATACTTGGAATGATTTCAATTTTCTTAAATTTACCAAGGACTGATTTGTGACCCAAGATATGATCTATCCTGGAGGATGTTCCATGAGCACTTGAGAAGAAAGTGTATTCTGTTGTTTTTGGATGGAATGTCCTATAAATATCAATTAAGTCCATTTGTCTAATGTGTCATTTAAAGCTTGTGTTTCCTTATTTATTTTCATTTTGGATGATCTGTCCATGGCAAAAGTGGGGTGTTAAAGTCCCATACTATTATTGTGTTACTGTTGATTTCCACTTTTATAGCTGTTAGCATTTGCCTCATGTATTGAGGTGCTCCTATGTTGGGTGCATAAATATTTACAATTGTTATATCTTCTTCTTGGATTTATCCCTTGATCATTATGTAGTGTCCTTCTTTGTCTCTTGTAATAGTCTTTATTTTTGCTGATATGAGAATTGCTATTCCAGCTTTCTTTTGATTTCCCTTTTCATGGGATATCTTTTTCTATCCCCTCACTTTCAGTCTGTATGTGTCCCTAGTTCTGAAGTTGGTCTCTTGTAGACAGCGTATATATGGGTCTTGTTTTTGTATCCATTCTGCCAGTCTATGTCTTTTTGTGGAGCATTCAATCCATTTACATTTAAAGTAATTATCGATATGTATGTTCCTATTACCATTTTCTTTATTGTTTTGGGTTTGTTTTTGTAGATCTTTTCCTTCTCTTGTGTTTCCTGCCTAGAGAAGTTCCTTTGGCGTTTGTTGTAAAGCTGGTTTGGTCATGCTGAATTCTCTTAACTTTTGCTTGTCTGTAAAGGTTTTAATTTCTCCTTTGAATGTGAATGCAATCCTTGCTGGGTAGAGTAATCTTGGTTGTAGGTTTTTCCCTTTCATCACTTGAAATATGTCCTGCCATTCCCTTCTGGCTTGCAGTATTTCTGCTGAAAGATCAGCTGTTAACTTTATGGGAATTTAAAATGAGTTATTAAATAGTCTTAAAATGAGTTTATTTCTCATAAAAGCACTACACTAAAATATTAGTTCAAATGTTGTCCCAAGAGAAAGAGTAAATGAGTGTGGGTGTTCACTATTGCTCATTTAGAGAGCAGTTTATTTATAATGAAAAGGAATTGCCTCCATTTCTAAAAGTTTTTATAAAACACCTATATTTGAAACCATAGTGTCATTTAGACTTCTAAGATGGAACTATGAATTCCTCTTTGAATCAAGTACTGTCTCAATTAATGCCAATTCACAAATGCTGTATTAATTAGTTTTTTGAAACATGTAGCTGCTGTTATAATTAATACAATGCTCTTAGTTTAAAATGAGTTTATTGCATCTGATATTTGTTCTCATGAATAAGGAAAGTAAGAATCCTATTACCCAAGAGTCACAGAAATATTTTACACTAAAAAATACTTTTAAAATACAGAGGCACTATCCAATTTTTATATGCCTTAGCTCTTGTTTTTCTCTGCACTCTATATTAATGTTGACAAATCCTTTTTAGCATTATGAATGAAAAGGCACTATAATGGAGCCACTGATAAATGGAAATATGCATTTAAATCCAAATCTCCCTTGCTTTTCTGTTAAAGATTTGCCACTAAAATAAAATGAGTGGCATTTCTCTAATCCAGAGCCAATTAAATTATTGGACAGAATTTGAATTTATTTGAGGGTTTTTTCTCTTTGGTTTTCCTCAATTTGTCTGTGTATTTCTTCTATATTGGAAACTGGTGTAAGACATCTAATTAATGATCATAGCTAAATTTTTCTGCATGCTTTTAATATACAGACACTGTACTAAATGTTTTGCATACTTTATGACATGAAATATTCCATGAGGTTGGTTATATTCTTATCTTCATTTTAAGAAAGAGAAAACTGAGGTTTAGAGGGAAAAATATTTGACTTTTATTACCTGGCTCAAAAGTCATGATCTAGCACTCAGTTAGGCAATCTGATACCACAAGCCAAAATGTAGATAACTCAAATTGTGAGGGATTAATGTACAATTCTATACAAAGTTTTTTTTTTAATATGTTGGGGTTTTTTGTTGTTGCTCTTACAGAAAACACTATGAATTCCTGGTGCGACACTGACTCAGAAATTTGATAGTGACAGCCTTGATGTTTTGTTCCTTTTCTTCTATTCTTTACTTTACTAGGGGCCTACTGACTCATATACTTCTGTAAGGAGGCTTAGAGAGCTTTTATATTAAAACAATACACAAAACATCTCTAGGAAATAATCTTATCACAGTTGGCTGTAATTTAACAAGCCCTGATCATACAGGACTTTAAATGATGTATTAAGCCAAACACTTCCACCTGGATAAAACATAAGTAAAATCATATTATATTTTAAAAATATGTGCTTTTCCATATTGGTAAATGAAATGGTGTGAAAATTAATTTATTCTTAATTTTGGCTTTCATGTTTTGGTTTCTTATTGTGTTCAACCACTAGGAATTTTTCCTATTTAAGGAACTTAGTATCAATTTTTATTTCAGGTGAAATGTTTACATGAATATACTACTTTTATTTCAGAAAGTTTTTCAATATTTTAGCACCCCTAGTGAAAATTTTTTTAATTAATTTATTTATTAATTTATTTATTTATTTTTGGCTGTGTTGGGTCTTCATTTCTGTGCGAGGGCTTTCTCTAGTTGCGGCGAGCGCGGGCCACTCTTCATCACGGTGAGTGGGCCTCTCACTATCGCGGCCTCTCTTCTTGTGGAGCATAGGCTCCAGATGCTCAGGCTCAGTAGTTGTGGCTCACGGGCCCAGTTGCTCCGTGGCATGTGGAATCTTCACAGACCAGGGCTCAAACCCGTGTCCCCTGCATTGGCAGGCGGATTCTCAACCACTGCACCACCAGGGAAGCCCCCTAGTGAAATTTTTTTATGTTTTATTTGTATTTTTATCTGAATTTTTTCTAAATTTCACAGACATTTGTTTCTCATTTTGAAAAACTTCAAACATATATAAAAGTAAACAAGACTATAATGAACCCATATTTACCTATCACTTAGCCTCACCGATTATTAACACATGATCAATATTTATCATCCATAATTTTTAGTATCTTTAAAAGAGAAGAATTAAAAATATAACTATAATACTATTATCACACATAATTTTTAATAGTTAATTCTTTACTCTCACTTCTGTTTCCTAATGTCTTTCATCTTTTTTGAAAATATCAGGTTAAGCTTCAAACTGTTTGTGGGCACATCTTCCTGGCATGTTTTCATTTCTAGATTTTATTGGAAAATGTTTTCCTGAAATTCTAAGTTGACGAGGTGTGAGGACAGTTTTTCAGACTTCATAGTGCTATAACTCCTTCATCTCTTTGGTTTCAGCTCTTAGCGGTGTTTTCTTGCTGTGAGGTTTTGTCCTGGGTGGATGTTTTGGTTTATTAGTTTAAAGAATTTACAGACTCAGCATTCGCCTTTTCAGTACTTACCATGAATCCATGAACAGGAGTGCAAAATTCCCTCCCACTTTCACTCCCTGTTGACTCATTGCTTTCCCTGACACAATTTCTAGAATGTGTTTGTTGGCAATTTGTTGGTTCCCCTCTTCTCAGATTTGTCAGATGCCCTTTGTTTCCATCCTCTTCTCTCATACAGATTCTAATATCCTGTGGGCTTGAAGCTATGTTTTTTCCCTATATGCTTATATTTATGGGTTCCTAAATAGTTACATATGGCACTATGGTAAAAGTCATCGTATATTTTTGGTTTTGTTAGTCTTGTTGTCCTGCCACCATCTTCCGGCAATTCCTTATTTCACACGTACTCTTGAACTGTAGTTTAGTTGAACATAAAATTTAGATGGTTGGGTTTTTATTTGGTTTGTTTCTTTGGTCTTCAGATTTTGAAGATATTATTGCATTGTTTTCTGGTGCTTATTGCTGTCAGTGAGAAAAGTATTAACTCTTTGTTGTTATAATTGTATTTGTCCAATAATTAATAACGAGATTAAAAAGGGACACAAAAACTATTGGCTTTTTTTTCATATCACAGATAGTTTCATTCAACACTTTAATGTACTGTTTATTTAAATTTTCACGTATTTACATTTTCTTTTTTGTTGAAAAAATAATTTATATTTTCTTCAGATATGACATTTCTGGTAATAAATTTGGTGTATACCAGGAAGAATTATATGATGGATTCAAAAAGCTTGGACTTAGAAGTCGGGAGGTACATTTTTATATCTGCCATTAATTAATTAGATCATTTTGGAATATTTCACTTAAATATTTCTTCTTAGGATATTATATCTTTTATGGGGACTAATAATGCATTGTCCCTGCCTTATAGGGAGTTTGGAAATACAAAATTAAATTTTAAATATGTACAGAGAAGAAAATCACTCTATCAATTTAAGCATTATTTGACCATTATCGTTTTTTGTAATAGTATTACAAAATAGTATTTTTATAGGACAAAATTGTATGATGCTTACCTGAAGATAAATGTCATAGCTGTAATTATATGTACATATGGATATATACACATATAAAATACTAATATGAAATACAGCTTTTTCAGTATCAGATAATTCTTAGGAGAAAAAATGGCATGTTTTGATTGGCCACTATTTGAAATTAATATGTCTCCAACTATGTTATGTATTCATACATACATAGGAAAAATACATTAAAAAAATAGCATAGAGAGTAATTCTACAGAATAAAAGACATTATTGCTTAGAGGAATAGAATATGAAAAATATACAATATTGTTTAGCTTATTACATCAGAAGTTAGCATAAAAATAAAAGTATCATCATACTTATATTACAAATGTTATATTTCCAGAGTCATATTCTTGAGGGACTCATGAAACAACCAATCATGTTTCTGTTAAAATGCAAGATGTTATGTTTTATTTAAAATTGCTTTGGGAACAATCACTGAAAGTTTCACTAAAATGAGAAATGTTTTTGAACATATTCCTTTCACTTCTTACTTATCAATTGAAGAATTTATTCACAGTGTTAAGCTGGGAAAGGATATGACAACTTCTTTTTTATTTATTTTATAGTGATACATATCAATCATGTATGAGCAAGACAATGATTCTTTTTAATAATCAGCTAGGCATATAAAGTGTACTTCAACAAAAATTACAAAATAATAATATTCAATGATTTACAGTAAATCTGCATGTAGCAGTATTGCTTCTGACAAGGAAAGCAAGAAACACATGGGCTATATCATTATGAGTACTTACGCTAACTAGAGTGAAACAGAAATGTTCAAACTATTTTTTTATCATCAAGTTCAGGCAGAAGGAAAAACTTAGTTCAAGCTTTCAAACTTTACCTTTTTAAGAGGATTTACTATCTTTTTTCCTTCTCAGTGAGTTTTTGTTTTAACCAACCTCAACACACACTAAACACACACTCTGTTCCGCTAGTTGCCAGGACACTTTGCATCTGAACTCAGAGTTCAATATGTCAATTTCATTTTGGTTAATTAAAATATTATCTCTAAAATCACAGCTATTGCTGGGGGGAGGGGTAAAAAACAGGTTTAGAGAACAGAACGTTGTGTATATGCTATGTATCAATGTATGCATTTTAAAATTACTTTTCTTCTAATTATAATGCAAAGCTATTTTGCATTGAGTTGATTGGTATTTAAGTATTGCAACAAAATATAAGCAGGATATTTTCAAACAATTTCAATAATGTATAACCTTTTACTTGTATGTTTCTTTTATATGTTAAGTATAATAATTTGCATGTATTAGATTATTACCTAATATTTTTATAACAAAAATCAAATCTTATTGCTGATCTATAAAATCCTTCTTTTTGTGAGTTTATATTTTAAAATAGGACTTAGTTTTCTGTAAGAAAAATGTTCTAAAAATAAGAAAATCTCATTGAATCTTTTTATGATCATACATTTAACTAAAGCCACATGATCCCATACACATAAAATAAAATTAGGAGAATAAATTTATTATCCATTATGAAGTCTATTTTCCATTATGTACAATATAGTGAAGGTCCAAAAGGTACAGAAAAATCACATCAAAACTGAGAAAAATACATTTATCTGAAAGATTTTTTTTCATCTCTACCCAACAAAATGTTCCTTAGAGAACAGTATGATGACTATTGCTCAAATGTTATTTTCAGGAGCTTTGCAGAAGTTATTTTTAAACTAAGGGTTTTAATTCACTTGTTGCAAATAGATTAGGTGTCCAGTTTGTGCATAGTCCTGTCTGAGGCCTGCAGGGAATGCTTGTTCTGCATCTACACCAGTCTTTGTGATAGAAGATATGTCATTTTTACATTTATGTATATGTATAACTGAATCACCTTGTTGTACATCTGAAACTAACACAACATTGTAAATCAACTACACTCCAATAAAATAAAAATAATTAAAAACAAGACACCGCATTACAAGGCAGAAAATAAATGCCACACAAAAAATTGTAAGACAAAGTACTATAAGAATACAAAAGAGCTAAAAGGTACTTTCAACTGAGGGCAGACAAAGACTGGGGGCAGGGCAGTGGGCATGAGAAAACTTCAAGTAGGAAGTTTTATTAACATATATTTTTATCAGTGCTAAGGAAATCCAGTTGCTCTTGCCAAATTTCATCTTTTACTTTGCATTTCTTTTTTGCTAGTAAATTTCCTAAAAATTTGAACGTTTGTCAGGAAATTTTTGAAATTCAAAGTGACTTAGTATACCAAATCTCATGCAAATCCATTTCCGTTACCAACGTTCCTCAATTCAAATGAATGAAGATGTATTCACATAAATGGACTGCTGAATCCACTTATTTTTTTAACATAAGACATGGCCCAAAGGATGAATTGGGTCTGAAAACATTTCCAGAACATCCATTTCCCATGTATCACATATCATCTGGACATATCTGATATCATTCACATAGCTATTTTAATGATGATCTTGTCCCTATTTTTTTTTGAGGTCTATCAGAGCATTAGGCGGCTGTGTTTCTCAAGGACTAGAAGTATGTTTCTGTGTTTTGTTTTGTTTTGATTGTTTAAGAAAAAAAGTTTACCAGTTTTCATGCACTTGAGTAAGAGTTTAATGAAAAAATAATTAATAGAACAACAGTATTTTAAAAATTAATAATTTTCTTTAAATATTGAATGTCAAAACTTCTTTTGGAAGTAATTCTTTACTATGAAATTTCACCAAGCTAAACATTTAGATATGAGCATCATATTACCTGTTTCCCACTGAGAAGCCAGTGACCTGACCTATCCCTGCTTTAGATTTTTTTCATTTATTTATCAAACTCCATATAGGGCTCTTTGTCAAGCACTATTTTAAGTGTCTACTAAAATACCCATACAGTATGCCAACCACGAGAGAGAAAACTATTGCTATCACTGTGCTTTTATTACAGGTGAGGAAACAGAAGCAGAGTTATGTACCTTGCCCGAGGTCACACAGCTGGGAACTTGATAGATCAGGATTTGAACCCAGGCAGTCTGTCTCCAGAAGCCTCCCTGACTCTGACTGGATTTTTCTCTCTTCATGAAAATTCAGTGAGCCATTCAGTGAGCCAACCCCCAGCATCCTTTCAGGCGGTTGAGGTCAAATGATTTTTATAATGATACTAGATGTTCTTTGTCATTTTTTACCTTGTACCCTCAAAAATGTACAGTGGAGTTTTCCAGAGGTTGCATGATATCTGATGTAACAGCAAATGTTACATCATTAAGCCAAGTGTTAAAGAGTTTCGTCAAAATGTAAAACATTGACGTTCTTATTACTATATTTTTGATTGTTCTGGAAATAAAGTTATCTTATAAAAACATATTACATTGATATAAGTAAAACATATTTAAATAAGTAAATATATTTACTTTCTTATTTTAAATAATTATTAGTAAATATTTTCAAAATGTTTCACTTAATGTCTAATGTGGAATATATATGTAACTTTGTAACAATTTCATTCCATGTAAACAAAACCCCTTTGAGATTCTGAAGTTTTAGGACTGTAGAGGAGTCCTAAAACTAAACATTTGAGAATCACTGCCTTTGGAACTTGTTTGGGGACGAAGTCACACATAAATTAATTACAATTTGGGGTTAAATATACTCTTTGATGGAGGATTATTATTTTACCTCCCTGATTAAATTTTATTATGGAGTTTCATAGCTTTAAGACAAAAAAATTAAGTTTTTAAAAATAAAATAAAACTTGAAAGTACACACACAAAAATTCGACTGAAGTCTCAATATCTTTTATTTCTTATTCATAATTATAAGGTTACTTAAATCTCCCCCCAGGAAAGGTGACTTCTACTACAGATGATTCTTACTAGACCTCACACATCATGCTCACTTTTACTTAAGCTGAATTGCTTATACACTCAGCACAACATGATAGAGAAAGCACAAGTTCTTGAAATGAATAGTCTGAAATAAATTTTTTTTCCACTACTTACCAGGCATACTCGGTGAATATGCTTGAACTCTCTGATCAATAATACTCATCCTGAAGATCTGCTGTGATAATTGTATGAAACACACATCATTTAATCCTAGCTGGATATCAGTTTTCTCATCAGCAAAATTATGATAAAAATTGTTTCGAAGATTCTTGCAACTCATCCATAAACAGCACTTTGGACACTTTTATCAGTGAGAATGCCTGGAATAAATATTAGTGATTAAATTAATTACCTAGCATGTTGTAGGCATTAATAAATGAGAATTTCCTTCCTACTTCTTTTTAAAAAATTTACAGCCAGATCTAAGTTTCATGACCTAGATCAAGTTTAATGTTTTCACTAAATTCTACATTCTTTTCCTTCAGTAAATTTCAATGTTTAGACGTATTTATACTTACAGGCATATACATGCTCATAAAATGTAGCATTATTTACATGTTTTTATGTTTACTTTGTCATAATGTAGTAACAAGTATATTTTGGAACCATATCGTTAAATTTATAAAAATTCAGGATTTTTATATCCTCCTGGTAAGTGAGCATCAGGCAATAAAATTCTTTATTTCAAATAATTGCTTTTTTTATCTTGAAGTCTAATTTGTATGATATTAACATTGACTCATAAACAGTATTTGGACAGTCAATATATTTGAAGATAACTTCCCTCCTGTAATCCTTATATAGTTAAATTTATTGTTTCAGAAGCCTATTGTAGTAAAATTGTTCTTTAATATTATGCACTAAGGTTGCTGTTTAAGATCAAGTAATGATTCAGTGGAAAAAATATTTTGTGTATTCAATTTTCCTGAGCATATTCTTTTCACAAGTGCTATAACAAAAGTTAATATGGACTTTTAGTCATCATAGTCACCAGAAACTATTCCTCATTCCTCTAAAAATGGAGGGGTATAAATGCTGGAATGATCCAGGATGACCTGAACTCCGGTTGCAGGGTCCCCCTTCTACTAGGTCTTTGGCCTGTATTCTCCAATCGTCCTGGACCTAGAGTAAACTGTACTTTTTTCCAAGGGTGATTTACAGATTAACTGCTTTATCTAATAATGTGTTACACAAGATATTAATAATGATTTACTCAATAGTAATCCTGCGAATGGTACCTAATTTTATTTTTCATTATATATAACAGTTGCCCAGACCAATATTTCATATTAGGGTATCATTTCAATTCTCTGTGGATTTAAATCACTCTGTTCTTAAATTTTTTATGTTTCAAAGTATCATTTTTTTAGCTATAGGGTTGTATTTAACTGATTAAGAAAGCAAAATAAAATGTTTTAAGTAGCAAGTATAGATACTTAATTCACTAAAATTGAATTCATAAAGGAATTTATATTTCAACGTTTTCTCCCATAAATGCTAGAACACTTTAAAAAAATAGGCTAATATATGTAATTATTTCTTTTCAAGCAAGCTTTGAATCTCAAAACAAAGGGAATCTCAAAAACAAAGATAAATGATGAATCACAATCTTTACATGTGAAGCTATAGAATACTTCTACAATTTAACTACTTTCACTATTTTTCTTAAACTATTTTTGGAGAAAAAATAAAGCAGACTTGGGAACACATATCTGTTTCAGTATCAGTGGTGATGAAATAAGGTAAAGTATGTATGTGGGGGGGTATGGGGGATCAGAAGACAAACAAATCTTATAAAGAGTAATAACTATTAATAAAATATTAATAAAGTTAGTCTATGTACACTTAATGTTACATATTATAAAGATGGTTACTCAAAATAAACTACGAAGTTATTAAACGTGAGCATATTGGAGAATAATATATTGAATAAATGCAATAATGCTACCAAAGAAGTATTTTGTTTTACATTATACAATTTTCTAAACAAGTTTTTCTTCTTTTGAATTTTACTGAGAGATTTTTAAAAAGCTATAATTGTAAAATGTATATGATAAATTTTAGGATCTTCTCAAAGAAATTATAAAGTTGCCAAATAATGTAATACACTTACAGTAATAAAATCAATATGAAATAGAAAAAGAACCTCAAGATAAAATGAAAGAAAGAACATATTTATCTTTTCCGGTTTATTTGCAAAAGTTAAAGTTACCTATTGTGAATTTTTCAGTTATCACACTTCAAGAATTAGACTTTCTAAAAATACATACTATTACCTGAGTTGTATTAATGTTTCCCTAATATTTGTCCATATGTCTGATTAAAAATGCAATTTCTAGTTCCAGATATGAAATCCAATGGAATTTTACACAAGTTCCAGGCTTGTAAGGCCTGGGCAAAACACCAACCAGTTGTAAAGATGCCATTTTCCCAAAACCTGATGGAAATGAAGGGGAAGATGTGAAGCCAAAATCTGGAGGTTTTTTTTTTTGGTTTTTTATTGGTTTTTTTATCATGTTTTTACCACTTTTCCTGTGATTACAGTTTTTCTACCATTTTATGAGGAAACCTATATTCTAATGTCAGGAAAAAAACGGTCAGCTTCTTTTGACAACTTGTGAGTGTAAGTGCAGTTTAGTTACATTTCTTTTTTTAAGACTCTGACTTGTTTATGTGTATTACATAAAGTGAATTTTCATTAATTATGCCATTATTATGATTTTAGAGGCATCAGGCAGATCTGTATGCAACAAGACAAAATGGTAGATAGGTCTTCCCTGAATGTAAGGCAAGGTTTGGAGTCAGGCAGATCTGAAGTTCAAGTCTCAGGTCTGCCATTTGTTAGCTACACCACCTTCAGTAGAGTCTCTGATTCTTAGATTCTTCATCTTTAAAAATGTTAGCTTCTTGACAATAAGCTGCTATTTTTAGAGTGCTTAGGAGCTTTTTTCTAACATCCAACAATTAGAGGTGGCTATTATTTATTTACCAGTTAATTCATATATTCTGTTTACATTATTGTAAAATAGGTAGCTGATCTTGTACCTTTTTTACTGAAGTATAGTTGATTTGCAATATTATATTAGTTTCAGGTGTACAATATAGTGAGTCAACATTTTATAGATTATACTTCTTTTAAATTATTACAAAACAATGGCTATATTTCCCTGTGCTGTACAATATATCAGTGTTGCTTATTTATTTTATATGTAATAGTATGTACTTCTTAATCCCATACTCATATCTTACCCCTCCCCCCTTCCTTCTCCTCATTGGTAACCACTAGTTTGTTCTCTACATCTGTGAGTCTGTTTCTATTTTGTTATATACATTTATATGTTGTATGCTTTAGATTCCACATATAAGTAATAACAGAGTATTTATCTTTCTATGTCTGACTTATTTCACTAAGCTTAATATTCTCTAGGCCCATCCACATCTCTACAAATAACTCAATTTTGTTCTTTTTTATGGCTGAGTAATATTCCATTGTATACATGTACCACCCCTTTTTTATCCATTCATCTGTTGATGGACAGTTAAGTTGCTTCCATATCTTGGCTATTGTAAATAATGCTGCAATAAACATTGGGGTGCATGTGTCTTTTTTGAATTAGTGTTTTTATTTTCATCAGATAAATACCCAGGAGTAGAATTTCTGCCTCATATGATAGTTCTATTTTTAGTTTTTTGAGAAACCTCCATATTGTTCTCCATAGTGGTTGCACCAATTTACATTCCGTCCAACAGTGTACAATGGCTCCCTTTTCTCCACATCCTCTTCAACATTCGTTATTTGTAGATTTTTCCATGATAACGATTCTGACAAGTGTTTGGTGATATCTCATTGTGGTTTTGATTTTTATTTCTCTAATGATTAGTGATGTTGAGCATCTTTTCCTGTGCCTGTTATCCATCTGCATGTCTTCTTTGGAAAAGTATCTAATCAGGGCTCCGCCCAGTTTTTAATTGAACAGCTACATGTAAAAGAATAAGATTAGAACACTTCCTCACACTATATACAAAAAATAAATAAACTTGAAATGGATTAAAGACCTAAATGTAAAACCTGAAACCATAGAATTCCTGGAAGAAAACTTAGACCACTAAATTGTAGCAATATTTTTTTGGATCCCTCTCCTAAGGAAAAGGAAATAAAAACAAAAATAAACAAATAGGACCTAATTAAACTTAAAGACTTTTGCACAGCAAATGAAACTATTGACCGGAGGAAAAGACAACCCACAGAATTGGAGAAAATATTTGCAAATAATATGACCAATAAGGGGTTAATATCCAAAATGTATAAGCAGCTAATACAACTGATCATGTACTTTTGATGGTGGTAAAAATGACCCTAGAGAATACTGAAGAAATTGGAGCGCCATCTCTTTCTTCTGAGTCCTCATGCTTCTTATGGATGTAGATGAGCCTATTTTCTGGAGTTGAAATTTTTGAGTCTAATCTATAGAGTTATAGTTTAATATGTATAACTTGATCCTTTGACTATTGAGACAAAATTGTTTAGGCCAGTGTTCTGAAATGTGGCGTGGATTTGCTTAGGAGTGCCCAAGACTCTTTGAAGAGATTTGCAAGTACTTATTTTCATAATGCTACCCGGATGTTGTTAAGCCTTTTCACTCTTTTTTCCTCATGAGTGTACAGTGGTGTTCTCCAAGGACTACAAGATGTCTGAGATCACAATAGATGAAATCCAGGAGCAGATATGAGATTCCAGCTGTTTATGAAGTAAAAGATTACAGAGATTTGCAAAAAGTAAAACAATGCAACTTTTCTATTTTTCTTTTAAAATATAATTATTTTCCAAAAACTATGTTACTTATGTTAACATGTGGTATTATTTTGAAACAAATCAATAAGTACACTTAAAATTTCTGTTATTTTATTTTCTAATATCTGAAGTAACAACAGATAATCCACCAAACCAACAAAGCTCTTTGTTGTTCTCAATCATTTTTAAGAGTCTAAACAGGTTACAAATAAAATTGATAGAGAGTTTTTATCCAAGAATCAAGGCAGACAGTTAAAGAATAAAATATCAGGGCTAATCACAATAAAAACCATTAAGGGAAAAAGAGAAAAAGAAGACATTTCTCACAAGTTATGGACAGCAGAGAAAAGACAAGCAGAGATAGATGGAAGAGAGAGCTGATCTGATCTCTATTACAACCCTGTTATCCTGGCAGGTGTTATTTCAGGAAGACCTGGCTTTCTGTCTGCACATGCTGCCACATTAACACAAATGATTATTGTTGGAAAGGCCATGGAATGTCATTGTTAAGCAATCACAGAGCCAATTAATTGTCCCTTGTGAAGAAGAGTGTTTCTTTGTATTCAGTATTGATTTACTTTAACAAAATTCTATTAATACATTTAGGAGTGAATTGCATTATTTATGATGTATTTCTCAATATTTTGAATGTGTTTTATATTTATAAAGTACACATTTATATATTTAGAAAATGTGTATGCTTTAAAATGATAATAAACTTGATGACATGTGGATAGCTTACATATATTTAAAGTTTGATATTTTAAATAAGTAGAACCACAATACACACTTGCTTTATTATGTAGGGATTAGAAATTTTTATTCTATTTATTTATCCTGAATATTAATACAATTAAATATATTGTTACTTATAAATATTACAATTATTTTATTTTAGAATAAAGTTTTAAGTTAAACCAATTACTCAATAAAAGGAAACCTGAACATTTTCTCTTGATCCAGTGATGAAAAAAAGAACTTATACCGAATCACACTATTAACAAAGATATATCTTTTATCCCATTAAAGGAAATTATAAAAGTAGAAGAACAGATAAAGCAATTAGCATCTCAACTCTTCTTATTTTGTTTCTAATTTTCATAGCAAGATAAAAAAAATTCAGAACATCCTATTTATATACCTATTCTCCTTTACAGATAAAAAGTAGAAGAGATCAGATTAATCACATTATTATGAACAAGTGAGATTGTCTGACTTTAACCTCAAAAATCAAATATGAAGCAAGTACTATTGACTTTCTAGGTGATAAAATTTGATTATGCAATTGTACAAGAATGTTTCAACATATGGTATATAATGATAAAATAGAGAAGTTTATTTCATATGATTACATAATGGATATATACTCATTTTGAAAATTTGCAAAACACAGAAATCTCTAATGAAGCAAAATCACGAATGACTTATCACATCAAGATTATCAACATGGATAATGAGATGTGGCCAGTTAATTTATGGGACATTTAATCTTTAACAAAGTGTAAATCAGGTTTCTTCAGGTCAGTGTCAACTGGACAATGACACAGGATCCAGGATTCACCATCAAGTTATAAACTCTTAACTCCATGAGCTCTCTTTATAAAAATCCATCAGAGGCAATACCAGCATTAATCAGCTTCATATTCTGACAAAATCTTGGAAGAAATAAAAATAAATTCCTAGAAATTCTAGTTCTTGCTCAACGGAACTTGCTCTTTTAAAATTCTTCAGGAGTTTATACTTCAGTAAACTCTTTCAACTATTGATTCATTTTTATGAATTGAAGATACATGGCAGTATATAATAGTAAAAGTAAAAAATGCAGATTTAACTAATATATAGACATTTGTCAAGAAAATATGTTATGCTAAAAGAGAGTACAAATTAGAAATTTAAATTTAGGTGGATTTGCAATAAGCAATCTGAGTGTAAGAAGCTTGGGCGGAGGTTATGAGTAAAGAGTGGGTGTGACTCATACAGTTCTTAAAGGACTGTATAAACCAGCTCAAACACATGGCTACCCTGGGGCAATGCAGGTCCAGTACTCACATTGCCAGATACCAGCTACTCTCATTTTTTTTTTAAGAGAGATGGAAAATCTGGATCTTTAAATAAAATATCCTGTTTTTTAAAATATTTTGACCAAAGACAAACAAACCAACAAACTGCTGTGTGCTTCAGCAGGCATACATCTTCCTCTCAGACACCTGGTTTAATGAACTGTTTACCATTGAGAGAATGTTAGTCAACGTCACAATTCTTTTAAGTGAAATTTTAAGCGTATAATACTGGGAACTATATTTGGAATTTATATGTCCCAAATTATTTCATAACTTCTTTCTTTTAAAAACAAATAACCATGAAAAAAAAATAGCCCTACCTGCAGACTATTTAAGTCCTTTATTGTTTTTAGACTTCCTCAGATTGACTTGTAAACACACTTTCTGAAACTCCTAAACTTTCCTTCTCAGACTTCCTGTTCTTGAGTCATAGAAGAAATATTATCTTGTTTCCTAGTGAAGTCATAAAACAGAGGCTTATAATAGTGTAAGAATTTTTTTTCTTGAGCACTTCAGGATGCTCCACTATTTATATTATGCAGATATAGATTTTAAAGATAAAGAAAATTCAGAGAGAGAAAGAAGAAAGTTTTTATTGTTTTACCCATAGGCTAATGTTATTTTTGTTTGTTTTTAAAATATGCTTACTATTTCCATCAAGGTGAATTCCACCCAAAATTGACATTTGTAAACAAAAATATCTTGAAGATTTCTTACCTTTATTTACTGTTTATATGGGTAGAGGAAGAATTTTTCTTTCTGGATAAAAGTTGAAAGGTGGCTGCCAGAGGATGTTCTTAAGCATTTTCCAGTGTCTCCTATATGATTAACTCTTGGGATTTTGCTGGACTGAAATAGGGCTTTCTCAAACCTTGTCTCCAATCCAGTATCTGGCTGCACAAAGGGTAGTTTTTGCTCCAGTTGCCCTTAGTCAGGGATTTCTTCTTTTACCAAATATAAGGCTTAGAAACCTATACTCTGTTCCATGGGCTTTTCTTGTCATTTATATTAGGGAACTGTCCATTTTACTGAGCCCTACTGTGTTATTTCTGAACACAGAAAGAAATAAAGCCATTCACTTTTGACAGAATGGATGGCACGTGACTCTGGAGCCTTATACATCACAGAGGTTGATTCTTCTGGTCGGTGCAGATTACACCTCAAGAGACTTTGAGTAAATGGGAGTGGAAGGTGGGGTGGGAAGGCAGTGAACAGACATCTCCCATATACATAGTTGAAATTCATAAAAACCGTAATGAATGCTGCATAGTTAAAATTTTTTTCAGCTTCCTTCTCACTAAGTGATTACCAAAGACAAAATTGCTGTAATTTGTGTACTGTGGACTCCCAGCAGGTCCTTGCTGACTCAGTGACTGACTAATAAGTAGACTAATTTAAGTTTAATATCTCTTCTGTGCATCCTCTATTAGTGGTGTGGAAGAGCATTAAAATGGCCAAAAGTCAGTCAACAGGAGACATAAATAATAAAATCCTGATAATCTACTGAATTGGAGAACTCTGAATACTGTATCTGAGAAGCATATACATTCAAATTGCCTCATTCTGAAAGAAAGACACTCCTAAAGTTTGAGTTTTAATCTAACTAGTAATTTAATTGGTTATATTCATGTTTAATTAAGTAACTAAATCTGGGCAAATAAACAAAAGAACTATACCATTTCAGCACACATTTCTTCAGTATTTACTTTGAACTCCAGAAAAATCATATTGCAATGGTGTCCTTGGAAGTATTACAAACCTATTAATAGATTAATTTGTCAAATTATCTTCATTCCTAAATGACTGTGTCATGATATATAAATGAGGGATGAAAATATATTAAATCAACTTGTAGTAAAAGACAAAAATTACAGGAAAAAATTTTAATTTCCTCTTTGAAAAAAAAGCAAGTTTTGAACTATTAAATAAAATGGCAAAGACAATTTTAAATCTAGCAGTGTGAAAAAAGAAATTGTTCCTAAGGCTTTTATCTCTAGATAGAAACCAGAAGACTTGTTTACACTTTTTCGATGTGAAATTCTAATGAGTAATGATAACAGCTTCTGGGCAGATGACTCAAGCCTGTTAAGAATGGTTGTGTCATACAGATAAAAAGGAAAGAAGACAACTATAATTAGGAAGTCCATTCTGATATCTGGTTTGAAGATCAGCAGTACTTATCTTTTGGTCTTTGGATCAATGATCCCAAGACAACTTGCCTACTGAGACTTACATGTGTTGTCAGACTAATTGGAGAAATTGGCACTGATGCCATAAATGGGATAGAACTATAGCACCTTTAAAATGTCAGCACTTCTGTAGAGGAGGGTTTGGGTTAAAAAAGAAAAAAAAATCTCTCACATTAGACAAATCAGAAATATAACAATTCTATGGGTGATATGCTGCCCATTAAAGAAATATGGAAGAATGAGCAGTGTACAGGCTGTAGGATCGTGATTGCATCTCTTAATTTTTCTGAGATTACTGTTTCATCTATAAAGAGAGAAAAGAGTACTTTCCTCTCAGGTTTGGAATGAGGATCACTTCCTTGACGATCATCAAAATTATAAATTGCTAATCAATCATTTTTTTTGTAGGTTACAAAGGCTTCTGTATACACAGTGTTATATAAGGCATTATGACTTCATTCTAAAAGGTTTTCTCAACTCCTTTATGGATGAGAATGCTCCGATGTGTATTCTTGAATATTGTGGCTAATTTTCCAGTAAGTTAGTAGATATGTTCTAGGGGCTCAAATGAGTAAAATTTGGAAAATGTAGAGATAAACATATATAAAGGATTTCTTTCCTTCACGACTTCTCAGAGCCTTTAATATGCTGATGTGCTTTGTGACTTTCCAAGGGTATGTGGGAAATAAAATCTGTTGGATCTCAAATATGTTTGACCACAGACTCTTTTATTCATGGACTATTTTGAGAGACTAATATGCAAAGAACACTTTGGGATGTGATGTTTTAGTTTTCAGATGTCCTTGTCTTCAGAAGCAGCTGTCTTGTTTTGCAAAGTTTGTGATGAGGCACAAGGACAAAGAAGATAATCTGCCTCTTTTCAAATCCTGACATCCCCACTTACTCAACGTGTGACTTTCTCTTTAACCATAGGCTAATGTTATGTTTGTTTTGTTACATTATGTATATTACATATGTTATGTTAAAGATATAAAGTTCTCAGAAAAGTGCCTGATATAAAAATGCTCAATACAAGTTACAAATTTGGGAGAGTTGGAGGGCTATAGGAAACAAAGACAATGCTCTTAAAGAGTACATGTAAATTATGGTTTTCTCAGGGTATATGCCCAGTAGTGGGATTGCTGGGTCATATGGTAGTTTTATTTTTAGTTTCTTAAGGAACCTCCATTCTGTTCTCCATAGTGGCTGTATCAATTTACATTCCCACCAGCAGTGCAAGAGGGTTCCCTTTTCTCCACACCCTCTCCAGCATTTATTGTTTGTAGAATTTTTTGATAATGGACATTCTGACCAGTGTGAGGTGATACCTCATGGTAGTTTTGATTTGCATTTCTCTAATAATTAGTGATGTTGAGCATCTTTTCAACCATAATTCAAAAAGAGACATGTACCACAATGTTCATTGCAGCACTATTTACAATGGCCGGGACATGGAACCAACCTAAATGTCCATTGACAGATGAATGGATAAAGAAGATGTGGGGAAAAAAAAAAAAAAAAAAGATGTGGCACATGTATACAATGGAATATTACTCAGCCATGAAAAGAAAGTGAATTATTTGTAGTGAGGTGGATAGACATAGAGTCTGTCATACAGAGTGAACTAAGTCAGAAAGAGAAAAACAAATACCATATACAAACACATATATATGGAATCTAAAAAAAAACAAAAGTACTGATGAACCTAGTGGCAGGGCAGGAATAAAGACATAGACATAGGGAATGGACTTGAGGACATGGAGGACGGGGGGGAAGCTGGGGCGAAGTGAGAGTAGTATCGACATATACACACTACTGAATAAAATAGCTAATGGGAAGTATAATCATAGCACAGGGAGATCAGCTCGGTGCTTTGCGATGACCTAGAGAGGTGGGGTAGGGAAGGTGGGAGGGAGGCTCAAGGGGGAGGGGATATGGGGATATAGGTATGGGTATGGCTGATTCACTTTGTTGTACAACAGAAACTAACAGTATTGTGAAGCAATTATACTCCAATAAAGATCTGTTTAAAAAAAATAAAAAAGAAGAATACATGTAAAAATCTCACAGGCTCTGAATCCTAGCACAGAGGCAGTAGTTTGAAAGCCACCTGGGTCAGAGCTGATAGTGATAGAGCAGGATAATCAAATAGTTAGCTTAGAAACCCCATTAGGGGATTGTAGATAGAGAGGGAAATTTAGGGGGCTTTGGGAGACCACATTAAGCTTAATGATCACTCAAGAAAGTAATGGGAAAATCATGAAACAATGTAGGTTTGCTTGACTCATAAAGCAGAACAAGTCATTTAGCATCAAAGCCAGATATTGGCTTGCTTAACAACAAAATCAATCAATCAATCAATCACTAATTATTAGAGAAATGCAAATCAAAACTACAATGAGGCGTCACCTCACACCAGTTAGAATGGGCATCATCAGAAAATCTACAAACAACAAATGCTGGAGAGGGTGTGGAGAAAAGGGAACCCTCTTGCACTGTTGGTGGGAATGTATATTGATACAGTCACTATGGAGAACAGTATGGAGGTTCCTTAGAAAACTAAAAATAGAACTACCATACAACCCAGCAATCCCACTACTGGGCATATACCCTGAGAAAACCATAATTCAAAAAGAGTCATGTACCAAAATGTTCATTGCAGCTCTATTTACAATAGCCAGGACATGGAAGCAACCTAAGTGTCCATCATTGGATGAATGGATAAAGAAGTTGTGGCACATATATACAATGGAATATTACTCAGCCATAAAAAGAAACGAAATTGAGTCATTTGTTGAGAAGTGGATGGATCTAGAGACTGTCATACAGAGTGAAGTAGGCCAGAAAGAGAAAAACAAATATCGTATATTAATGTATGTATGTGGAACCTAGAAAGATGGTACAGATGAACCAGTTTGCAGGGCAGAATTTGAGACACAGATGTAGAGAACAAACGTATGGACACCAAGGGGGGAAAACCGCAGTGGAGTGGGGATGGTGGTGTGCTGAATTGGGCGATTGGGATTGACATGTATACACTGATATGTATAAAATTGATGACTAATAAAAACCTGCAGTATAAAAAAGCAAACAAACAAACCAAAAAAACAACTAATACTAAACTTTCTTTGGGTTATTTGTATGGAAATATGTCAATATAAATGTTTCAGACATTACATATTTATTGAGTCAACTAGTAGGAAACAGCTATACAAACATGAAAAAATAGAAGTGCTCTGGTTGAGAAGGTGACCAGATAAAAAGGAGAAACATCCAACAGCAGTTACAGGTATCAGCCTATTCTTGTATTGTGCCAGGTCAAACCCGCTGAGTCAGCCTTTTACTAACCTACCAAAGAGGGGAGGAAATTAGCCTCCAGGACAATCCAGATCCACCTCTCCCTAGTTTAGCCCTCAGTGTTTGTGGAACGATTTCATTTTTTTTCCCCTTCACCTGTGTTTTACTTCAGGTTACAGAGATAGTTGAGACACTTTCTGGGATACAAACATCAATAAGGCCTCAAACAACTGGACCAGATGGGAAGTGACATATCCAACATTGTAAGGATGTTAACTTATGAGCTATTGCCTTGGAAAATTAAAAAAGGTTGATTGGAGCTTTTTGTCCATATCTATAAAGAAAGGAGAGAGATATTTATCACCTTCCTCTGGTCTCCTACCATTTCCCTGGACTGATATCATGCCCTCTCATGGAAGAGATAGACTGTCCCTGTTCCATTATTGGAGTGATGTGTTCCATAGAAACCCAATAACTGTCTTTTTGTCACCATGAATAACATCTGGAGGCAGAATACTGTGGTTGTGGAATCACCTGAAGCAAAGTCTGTGTCCTTGTTTATGTTCATCCTGGTGTCCACCATCTGAACAATATTATCTATGTATCTGCTGAGGTCAAACAAGGTACAGTAAGTCCCCTTCATATGAACCTTCAGGTTGCGAACTTCCAAAGATGCGAACGTGAGTTCCATCAACGTCAGGCGTGAGTGAAATTGCAGCTCGCCCTCTATGTCCTGTTGCTGATGATCCTTCAGCTCTACCATCTCCCACTTCCTCTCTCTCCTCTAGTCAGTAACTCTTCTTGCCCATTCACTCGATGCCAGCCCCTGTATGCCAGCTGTTGTACTGTACTACTGTACTTTTCAAGGTACTATACTGTAAGATTAATTTTTTTTCTTTATTTTTTGTGTTTGTTTGGTTTTTATATATTATTGTGTGAAAAGTATTATAAACTTTTCACACAATAAAAAAAAGTATTATTAAAATATATTACAGTACAGTACTATATAGCTGATTGTGTTAGTTGGGTACCTAGGCTAACTTTGTTGGACTCATGAACAAATTGGACTTACGAATGCACTCTCAGAATGGAACTCGTTTGTATGTAGGGGACTTACTGTACTCTAAAGTAGGAGGATCACTTTGGTACTTATTATTTCCTCTCACAGTCTCTTTGTTTTCCTGGCTCTTGGATGCATAGAGAATCAGCTAAGCATGTATGTTCATGTGTAACTTTATATAGCTGACTAGAATTGGACCAGTTGTTCCTATAGTGGTTATCATTGAGAAGACCCGCAGAGCAGCAGTTACATAAGTCAGGAAAATTTCATATTGGTCCTTCTAATTATTTTTGGCAGTTCCATTACTATAATGGCTTACAACACGGATTTAGTGGGCTACAGAAGAGAAGATAGCTGACATGTTTAAATGGCTTTGTAAGTCCAGATGGTTTTCTCTATATGTGTCACTTCATACAGGCATTTACAAGAATAATGTGAAGATCAAATTCATGAATAAGTTGTGCATGTGTTTCCAGAGGATGGTAACCAAATACTTAAGCTAGGTAGTCCTGAGTAGACCAACAGTCTTACGCAAATAGGCCATTAGTAACACCTCTTTCTACCCACCGCCTCTTCTCAAAATGAATAAAGATATATATCAGTCATTTCAAGGGATGTATAGTGTATAGCTGTGGTTCTCAACTGGGGTGATTTTTCCTGCAAGGGACATGTGCAACATCTGGAGATATTTTGATTGTCACAATTGGAGGTGGTAGACGATGTTATCAGTACCTGGTAAGTAGAGGCCAGGGATACTACTGAACATACTACAATGCCCATGATAGTCCCCAAAAGAAATTATCTGATCCAAAATGTCAACAGTCCAACACTGAGTAATTCTACCTTATCTTTAGAAATAATATTAGAAGAAAACGCATTTAATAGATTGGGGCATCAAGAATTTATCATTAGGATGAGTAACTATAATATTCTATTAGTTTTATCACAACTTTAGAGGTGGGATGTTTTATCAGTCAACCATACTATCAGTTAGGTGTCAAGTGTTTTAAATAGTGCTCCATTGATTTAATTATTATTATTATTCAAAGGTTTCCCAATGTATAATTGGAAGCAGCTATCTCTTTACAGTGTCCAGTTAATTAGAGTTATAGTTTACATTTCACAGTGGAACTATCTGAAACTTGCCCCACTTTATGGTAATTTAATTTTGAAAGGACCTGCTGCATAATAAGAATATTTAAGTCATAACTTTTCTTTCAGTGAAATGATTTTTCTCAATTAGAGCTTAGTAATAGGCTGGCAGTAATTGCTCAGAGGCAATCCAAAGATCCAGGAATCTCAGAAAACACAAAATAAGTTAATTAAAAATAAAATCATACCAAATTACACTTTTCTTAAACTGCTAAAAACTATAGGTTAAAAGAAATCTCAAAAACAACCCAAGATAAAAAGTCATATCATGTGCAGAAGATCCAAGGAAAAACTAACAGTTGACTTAGAAACAATGGACAAAAGAAAATGGCCAGCACCTTCAAAATGCTGAAAGAAAAGAGAAAAACAAAAACTATCGATGCAGAGTTCTCTAGTCAGTGACTATATACTTCAAAATGAAAAGGAAGAAAAAGGAATTTTGAGATAAATGAAATTTTATGCTAACTGCAAAAGATGAATTTCAAACATAAGATCATAAGTTGATTGAGAATGAGAAGATGGAAAAGATAAAATGCACAACACAAATTATAAAAAAGCTGGAGTGGCTGTATTGATATCAGACAAAAATAGAATATGAGGCAAAGAGTACAATGAATGATAAAGAGGAACATATCATTCTCATAAAAAGATCAAGTCATCAAATAGGCATAACAATCCTAAATGTATACAGATTGGACAACAGCATTTCAAAAAAAAAAAAAAATTAAAGCAGAAATTGACAGAACTAAATGGGGAAAGCGATTCCAGACATTTATAGATGGAAGTTTAAAATCTTCTCTTTCAAAAAATCAGGAAGGAGAGAAATTTGAATAGTATCTATCCACTTAACCTAATTGACATTTAGAGTCTTCCCTCAACAAATTTCAAATGCTTGAAGTCATACAGAGTATGCTCTCTAACCACAATGAATGAAATTAGTAAACAGTAACAATGAGCTACCTAGAAAATCCCCAAAGGATTTAAATTGAACAACAGCCCTCTCATTAACTCATGGATCACAGAAGAAAACACAAAGGAAATTAAAAGATACTCATAACTGAATGCTTATGAAAATAAAACTGAATTTTGTGGGAGAAGCTAAAGAAGTATCTACATTTATTTCTTTTTATGTTTATATGAGAAATAAAGCATCAGTATCTTCCCAGGGGTAGGCGTCACTGTAACAGTTTGCCAAGCATCCACAAGCACATCACATTGTACTTGGGTTTGTCCATGATTTTGATGACCTGTCACTGATGAGCTCAGGAGAGTAAAGTTATATAACAGGCTTGTTAATTAAAGGCAAACTGATTTTGGTTTTATTCACAGAGTAATACAATAAACAAAGCATTAGCAATGTCCAGGGCTACAAACCAAGTGCCTGTTATTACAGCAACACTATTCTGATATCCAGCTGTAAAGGCACAACGGTGACTACTTTCTTATCAAAACTTTTATAGCCCTCAGTAGGACTTTCAGTGGCCAGACAGCTCTGGCAGCTGGAGACATCATGGCATAGAGCCTCTCTTATACTGAATCTTGTATATGAAGACATATTAGTTTACTAGAACTGCCATAACAAAAAAGCACAAACCTGTTGGCTTAAATAGAAGAAATTTATTTTCTCACAGTTCTAGAAGCTCGAGTTCTAGACGTTCAAGATCCAGGTGTTACCAGGGTTGGTTTCTTTTGAAGGCTGTGAGGAAGATTATGTTCCCTGCGTCTCCCCTAGCTGCTGGTGAGTTGGTGGTAATCTTGAATGTTCCCCGGCTTGTAGAAGTATCATGCATTCATTTTCACATGGTTTCTCCCTGTGTATCTGTGTCCAAATATCCCCCTTTTAAAATGACCCCGGT
Source organism: Balaenoptera ricei (assembly GCF_028023285.1). Taxonomy (NCBI): domain Eukaryota; kingdom Metazoa; phylum Chordata; class Mammalia; order Artiodactyla; family Balaenopteridae; genus Balaenoptera; species Balaenoptera ricei. Next base: position 61,635,851 of record NC_082642.1, read on the forward strand.
CATATTGGATTTAGCCACCCACAGCCCACACTGAATGATCTCATTTTAACTTGATTGCTTCTGAAAGACTCTATCTCCAAATAAAATCTCATTCTGAGGTACTGGGGGTTAGACCTTCAACATACAATTTACACAATTCAACCCATTGTAAAGGTTTATTACATTCTCTTCTTCTGGGATGAGACATTGTTAGAACTTTACAATATTAGCAAGCTTTATGAGTACAGACCATTTGATGTTATGAATTTTCAAACTTTCATAGTAGACAAAAGCAGAGCCTGTAATGTCTGTAGCCAAGCAACATGTCTATGCAATCTTGCACCTACAATATTTATATAATTTTACAGTTTAGCAGAAGAAGAGCAAGGACAAACCAGACACAAAGTAAACTGAAAGCCATGTCAGCTCCAAGGTCTAGCTAGTTCAGGAATGTTTTGAGCACCACCCTCTCCTCTGGGAGGAAGAGCAGAGATCTGTTCCCTGACCTGGTGCTTGTCTCTACCTCATTCATCCTGTTAATTCTCAAAAGCCCAAGAGTTGGCTTCTTTAATTTTTGCTCCATGGGAGAAGGCAAATCCATTCTGGGATTTTGTGTCAGACCATCTGCTTGGTTGTGCCTCGAGTCCTCATATTTATGAGCTCTGCTAGTCTCATTGATCTTATTATTTCCCCAACCATCAGCCGTAGAGTACACATATTCTTGCGGGACTTTTCTGAGCTCCAGTTTGTCTGGCCTCCTTTTCTCTGCTACCATACTCACTACCTAGGGTTTTCCTCTGGTAGCAAATTCACCTTTTTTTCAATGATCTGCACATTTTAGGGACATTATTTGCTTTAAGTTTCTTGTGCTCTTTCAACTGCCTCTTGTTTGGGAGTTTTGGTGGCTGACAGACTACTCTGCTACTGTCTCATTACCCTTAGGGTCTGGAGCAAAGTTGTCTGAGGCTTTGATGGTCCTCGTCCAGCGCACCCTGTGGCTGCCATACTTCCTCTGGGGCTACCAGCCATCACACCTATGTTGCTCTCTACAAGGTTTAGAACGGATGTCTCAGTGGCCCTTCTGGAAAATGCTGAGTTGGGACACTTCACAGCTATTCTACTCACTTGGAAACCTGCAGAACTCAGTCACCAGCATTTCCTATGACCTGCCACTGTCCCTAGAAGGAATATTTTCCACAATGGTGTGGTGTATGTGGGTTGGACAGACACTATTTTCAAAAACAATAACATTGATACAACAGAAGTATATCCTTTTATAGCCATTACCCATCTGTTATAGGAGTTATAGATACGCAGTATGTTATGGACTGAATATTTTTCCTCCAAAATCCATGTGTTGAAATACTAAGACCCAATGTGATGGAATTAGATGAGGGCCTTTGGGAAGTGATTAGGTCATGAGAATGGAGTCCTCCTGAATGAGATTAGTGCCCTCACAAAAGAGACTCAGAGAGTTCTTTCATTTTTTTTCACCATGTGAGGACAGAGTAAGAAGATGGTTGTCTATGAACCAGGAAGCAAGTTTTCACCAGATACCGAGTCAGTTGGCACATTGATCTTGGACTTCCCAGCCTCCAGAACTGTGAGAAATAAATATTTGTTGTTTAAGCCACTCAGTCTATGGTATTTCTGTTATATTAGCACAAGGGACTAAGTCACGCCACTAATGCCATATGGGCAAGTATAAAATGAGGTTTACTGGGAAAAAAATTTACTAGCAGAGAGGTAATAAAACCTCTAATTTATCAAATCTATATTTTACTTATATAAACTGCACAGCTTATTCCAGACACAGATAGGCTGTTTGCATTAAAGTCAACTTTTCAGTTAAGAGGAACCCTTCCTCGTAATTCTCACTCTATGTTTAGGGGCAGAGGATGAGAAACCTCTGTGTGACTATAACAACAGAAGCTCTCTAGTAGAGGAGGGGAACTTCTGAGAAAGAAGAGCCTCTAGAATTTGTAGCTAGAATCAGCCTGTTCTTCTACTAAGCTAACTTGGATCAGCCAAGCCAACTTTCTACTAAATTACTAAAAGTTTTTCTTGTGTGTGGAAAATGGGGTGGGGACTAAGCCTCTCTGACATCCAGATCTGTCTCTTCTCAAAAACCTATAGAACTAAAATATATTAAAAAGAATAACAGTTTTTAGCAATGTTTATCCATTATACATTTTTAAGGAAGAAATCTCTGTATCACCACTAATACGATATTGATGACTAGCTCCTTCTTCAAGCATACCTGAGCAATTTTACTTGACTGCATGCTAAGCAGTTTTGCCTCCAGAACTGTGGAATATCACAGTTGAGTTCAACTTAACTGGATATTGACACCTTTTTGTTATAATAGTCTAATTGTCTAAAAAGCTGCATTAGAAGAGTCAAGTGGAGTTCAAGTCTGTCATACAGAGTGAAGTAAGTCAGAAAGAGAAAAGCAAATACAGTATGCTAACACATATATATGGAATCTAAGGAAAAAAAAAAAAAGGTCATGAAGAACCTAGTGGCAAGACGGGAATAAAGACACAGACCTACTGGAGAATGGACTTGAGGATATGGGGAGGGGGAAGGGTAAGTTGTGACAAAGTAAGAGAGTGGCATGGACATATATACACTACCAAACGTAAAATAGATAGCTAGTAGGAAGCAACCGCATAGCACAGGGAGATCAGCTCGGTGCTTTGTGACCACCTAGAGGGATGGGATAGGGAAGGTGGGAGGGAGGGAGATGCAAGAGGGAAGAGATATGGGAACATATGTATATGTATAACTGATTCACTTTGTTATAAAGCAGAAGCTAACACACCATTGTAAAGCAATTATACTCCAATAAAGATGTTAAAAAAAAAAAAAAAAGCAGAGTCAAGTGGGCTTTGAAGAGATAGAAGATAAAGAGTTTCTAAGGGTCCTTTTGTCACTTTAAATTGTCCTGAAGAATCAGGGTAAGAAAAAAGTTTGTTAAAGGTATATTGGAGCCATTAAGAGAATTTAGAACATTTTTGAAATATCTAGTCCTTTAGAGTAATTCATAGTCCTTCATGTTACATAAGCATATTCATCAGTTAACCAGGGCACGTATTTTACATTAATCCACAAGTCAGATTTTTCAGGACCTCCTTTTATATTTCCCCAATCCAATACTTTTTTATCATTTGAAGTATGTGTGTTATTTATTTACCTACTTAAAAAGATAAACTGTTTTATCTTAAGCCATTTAGTGGTAGCAGCAGTGCTTTTTTTATTTTTGAAAAATTGTCACATATTATACCAAATACAGAAGCATTTGTATGTGCAGGACTAAAACTATTCCCTGGAAAAGAGCCTAAAGTTAGAGTAAGGCTGTGTAATGCTAAAGCTCTAAATTAAGCATGACATCTTGCTATTGACTCATCTGTCTCTTCCTCTAATTACAGATATTTATATACTAATGACCATAAAATAAAATCTGAAGCTATGCACTAGCAATGGCTTCTTGGGAATCTTTCTCCTCCTAACATGAATAGTTATTTTCTATATGTCTTCTTGTGTTTTTAAATACTATTGCTCCATCTAAAGAAGCTCTTGTATTGGATTTTTCATTAAATTGTAACCAGTAATACATAATGAAAGGCTTTCTCCCGTTTATCCTCATCTATTTTCATATTCAGGACTATTTCCCACCTGCTCATATATTTATGTTTCAATATACTTTGCATCTCCCGCAGGCTCCATAAATCATCTATGCCAGTTCTTCTGTGGTTACTGTGTTATGTAACATTTCTTCAGAGTGGCCAGGTCTCTCCCCAGGTGAGGCTATTTTTTTTTTTCTCCTGGGAAACTTGAATATATTTTCCTTGTTCAGTGACTGATTTTTATTTTATCTCTGTGCATAGCTCTAGCCCTGACACTGAATTTTAGTCGCTTTCTTGCATCACATCTAGAAATTAAATAAAAACACTCAGCACTGTAAAGATTTAAGAGATTTTGATGCTCTTAATCTCACTAACACATAGGTTTTTCATTTCATGAATAACACAATACTCCAAAACTTTCTGACAAATAAATTACATGTATTGTTTTATGTACACTTTCTAAATTTGTTTGATTTAATTGTATTTTCCAGGTTTATCTTCAGCTGACCTCTGATTCATTTGTATGTAATTATCCTTGGCTTGGCTATTCAAACCACCCAGCAGATTATAAAAGCATTTACACAAAATAATATGACTTTACAATACCAAATCAAAGCATCCCTGCAATTACTTTTATTTAATGAATTGAATTGCAAGGGCTTTTACTGTGCTTCCTAATTCCGTGTGCACTTTCCCTTGTAACCTATTACTGCTGCTTGTTATTACTATTCATGTTGGTTCTTTCCAACCACGTGTTTGAAGTTCTAGGATGCCAATTAAAAAATACATTTTTTTCTTGGTTTTTACAAGTTGGGAACTGGGATTCCCATGATGATGAAAATAGAATATCAAGTCTATTGTATATGATCTAGGAGCTCAGGTTTCCTGAGGAGATGATGTGCGACATACAGGATCTTGACCTTGGTCTTATATTGGAGAGAGTTTTGGGAACAAAAAACTCACCAGAACTCACCACCCAGGTTTCTAGAGATGAACCCTGCCTCATAGCCTGTTGAGTGAAAGGATGAAATTATAAGCCTTGCTTTCAAGTTAGGGTTTAATATGGTCACTATTTAATAAATATTGCAGGCCTTCTCTTCCCTGAAGAAATTCTGCGGGGAAGGTTAAAGACATTATTTCCAGTATTCCTTGAAACAGTAGTTTCCATCCTAACCTAGGAGAGTCTATGTCAATAACATGAAATTAACATGTCACTAATGATGGTTTTTCCAAAATCTATTCATTACAGTAAGCCAACGTATTTCTACAAATGTCCCATTTTATAAAACATTGGATAATTAGTGGACTAGAGGAATGTGAATATAAGTTATTTAGCATCACATCTTTTAACAAACAGCTTGTGGCCTCCTAGTCCTAACATTAGTGGAAAACTAAAAAAACACAACATCAGTTTGGAGCTTCAGATATGGCCTTTGTTCAGAGCAACCCCAGATGGTCTACTTCTGGGTCCCCTCAGTGACACCACCAATTCCTTGGAAAGATGTGAGACAGCATTTCATAGCTGAGTGTGTTTACTGTCAAAGGGAATTATAACCCAATGGTTACCCCAGAAAGGCTAGTTTCCTGAGGAATGAATTATAGTGTTCATACCTCCAGGGTGACCCTTAGAATGACCTTTGGCTTAAGACTATAGAACCAAGAAAAATTCAACTTTACATGTTGAGCCATACCATTTTTTAATTTATAATATTGTTTTTCATTAGGTTATGAGCTGCAAGGACTAGAGACAGACTTTTAAACACATTCAGTAAATATGTTTTAGGAAATAATTATAACTGAGACTATCATACCATTGTTATGGGCCATATTCTTCATTTCATAAAGGTCTTATTTACTAAAAGACTTTAAAAATTCTATCCTAACGTACAACTGTCTCTGAATTCTAGACACCCTTAGTAATTGTGCAATCTTTATTCTGTAGTATCGAATTATATATAAAATATTTTAACACCAATGGCAAGAGAAATAGCACATTTTTGTTGTTGTTGTTGTTAGGAGTCTGTAGAGTTTGGGGAATTCCTAGGCTCATACGCTTTTTGTCCGGTTACCTTCCATGGTGTTTTGACAAGCTCAGTACTTGTTAGCACTATCAACAGAGTATAGAGAGAAATGGGACGACCCTCAGATTCATCAATTTTCTATTTTCCTCTATTGGTCAAACATTTCTAAAGAAATAGGCTAAGATGATGACTTAAATAAGTAGCAGGACTGTACTTACCTTGCACATAAGGGAACCATGTAGAAGAAGCCTGGCACGATACACAGGAATGATGATGAGGGTCCAAGTGAGGGGTTGACAGTACACATGGAGAGGAGAAATTTATGTAGGATACATTTAAGGAGCCAAACCTGAAAGATTGCTTGGGTATTTGAAGTAGGAAAGAGGGTTAAATTCCAAATTTCTAGCACTGGTTGATGTATAAATAAAAATAACATTTACATAGACCGAGGCCAGAGATGGAAACTCTGGGTTGGATAGTGGGAGAAACTAAAGATTAATTCATTTAATTTTGGATTTGAGTTTGGTATATGCATGGGATATCTTGATACTTTCCCTTTCTTAAATTATTCTCAATAGCTAGAAATGAAGGAAAAGTCATTGAATACTATTCAATTGACCTTTTGACCTAAACCCTGACTGACTTTTCCAGGTGGAATGAAAAATATTTCCAGAAAATATGTCAACAAAATAATTGAATGTCTTTCTTAACCACAATTATCATGGCTTCTAGGATCACTCCATTCACAAGAAGATGCTAAAATCATTATTAATTTGCCTGCACTTTGAAGGTTATTTCCACATAGGTTGTTGCCAGAAATAAAAGCTTTTCTTTTATGAAATGATACAACTCAGAATTAGAAAGAAGACAGGAAAATATGGATAGAAAGTAGGGCTGTCTTTCTTCTGCATCCACTTCAGCCTTTTTTTTTTTCATCATATATACAGAAGCACAATGCTTTCCTCTTTCCAAATAATTATGGCTTTGGCTTTCATATATTGAATCTACAGTTAGTAAAAAGGGGTAGCAATAAACTACAATGAACAGGTTTGAAAATTTCCTGTCTTAAGTATTTCCATTGTTTTGAATCATAATTATAAGTGATAGAACAGAGGCTGTTAACTAAAGGTTGTAAGCATTGGTTTTGAACGTAACGTCAAATAATTGGTTGACTTTCGTTTTCTTTTGTTTGTTTGTGTCTGCCTGTATGCTCACATGCGTGTGTATGTGTGTGTATGTGTGTGAACGTGCATGCTTTTATGTGTCCATTGTAAGCAATGTGCTTTTCATGACTAGAAAAAAGATTGAAATAATACTTTAAATATAATCTTGAGAGTTTTTATTCTCGCTTATGAAAGTCCCACACTATTGTGTTTCGTAGGAAGCCTCTAGAAACTCTCAACTGGTCCCCACGAGTTAGCGGTGGGGCATCACCTGGCCCAGGGAAGCTCTCCACCAGGTCTCACTGTTGTGAGATCTAGTAGCATCAACATTACTTGTAAGCTTGTTAGAAATGCAGACTCCCTAGCCCCACCCCCGAAATACGGAATCAGAAACTGCATTTCAACAAGATTTCCACCTACTATGAATGCACAATCAGTTCTGAGAATTCTGCTCTACGTCAAGGTTCTGTGTGAATTGGAACACTCTGTATGACAAATGCCATGAGAAACTAAACACTGATGTCTTTGGCATTAATTTTTTGAATACCTGGCCAAATGAGATCAAATAAAGAGGCCTGGAGTCAGGAAGAGCTAATGCATTCTGTTTCACAGTTGAAACTGAGACATGTGTTCATCCACACACTGTTGCATTCAATCCCAAGCTGCATTTCATGGGTTAGCGGTTTCCTTTTTCATCTGTAGAGAGTGCATCATGCCATCGTGTGGACCGTACTCACCCTCCAGGTCCCCTGCTCTCCTCTTTACGTCCCTTCACCCTTCTCCCCCTCCTTCTTAGACACAAACACAGAGATAACATAGGCACTGAAAAACGTTTCTAGTACCTGTTCTATCATACACTAGAGCTAAGAGAAGGAATCCCAATTGGGTATATTATATAGGAACACATGTCTCTTTAAGGTATGGGTAAGAGAGGAGTATTAAATTGGGCATTTTATTAGAAAACCTATTACACTGTTATTTGTAAATAGCACATTGACAAGAGAAGGAACAAAATATTGGATTAGCTTTATCACAACAAATATACCACTTTGTGCTCATGCTTAAATAGCACATATTACAAAAATAATTAAGTATAGCAATATGTCAGATTATTTTGGGTGTGAGTTGTGCTTATTTACAACAGTAAACTCTGTTTACTGCATAGGTAAAGGTTGCCACAATTCACATATTTAGAAGATAAGGGATTCTTCAAACTAAATTTTGTTCTCTATATCATAGCTTGCATCATTTATCCTAAATTATTTTCTCATAAACATACTTTTGGTGATAAAGGTAGTAAGGTGAACAGAGTATTTAAAAAGCTGTCAGTAAAAGGAAATTCTTATTAAGGAGAGATCTAGGTTTGGTTTTGTTTTGTTTTTGAAAAGTCATCCTAGAACTCAGAATTGTGAAAATAAACACCCCAGAGGCAATTGTGAAGGAAGGAGAGATAGTAGAAATGATAGGATGGGTGAGGAATCTGAGGAGAATGAGGAAGTATGCCCAGAATGAATGAATGAAGCAGAATAAACTTGCGACACATAACGCATTATTTGATGGTTTTGATCAGTTCTAATATAAGTGTAGTTTGTAGACCAGCTATGTCAGCTCTGGCCACCTCTCAGAGATGTAGAATCTTGGGTCTCATTCTCAAACTTACTAAAAGAGAACCCCAGGGGTGGGATTCAGGAATCCGTGTTTAACAAACTTTCCAAATGATGCACATTAAATTTTCAGAAGTGTTCTACTAGATTCTAAACATTTCACGGTTATTCACCATTTGTACCCAATACCTAGAAGAGTCCTTGCCACACAGCAGACAATCAGTGAGTATTTCTTGAAAAAAAGAATACCAGCAAAAGAATGCTATATACTATGTTTGGATCACTGTGGCATGAAAACCAGACATTCATAGTGAACCAGACATGGAAATTTTACTCTGACCTACCACAGCCATCTATTATATATTCACCTTCCTTGAAGTTTCTTGCAGTAATAGTTCACTGTACAGGGTGTACATAGAATCTGGAAAAAGGTAATCATATTTGGTTTTACAGATTGATTTTGTGTTTGATGGTATTATGGAGATGCATTCATATTTTCCCATGTTAGGGCCATTCTGTAAACTCTGTACCTGGTATGTGTACCTGAGACAGAACTTACAGTGTGTCACTCAGTATAACACTGGGAAAGTAGCGTCTCCACCAGCTTGACAATAGTGCTTTCTCTGTCATTCAGCCTAGGCATCTCCTTCCAGTTCATTCCCTGAATACTCTTATACATCTTCAAGTGTTGTTCACAATGTCGTGTGACATTTTTATAGCAGTTAACTATCTATGCCAAGAAGCCTAGTAAAGGAAATGACAACAGTGATTAAAAATAATGGTTATAATTAAGTCTTAATTGTCTTAAAGCACAATTTGAGTTATTATTTTTAATCAATGTTTCACATAAAGAAGACATAATGATTATCCACACCCTGGGAGAAAGGGAAGTTGTGAATAATTGAAACACATGACTAATTATTGTCCACTGATGTTGCTACATTCTATACAGCCATGCATTAGATTGTTAGCACTTGAAAACATTGACTATTCTAAATTTTAATTCTTGACTCTGTCCATTCCTGAGTATAGATGTTAGCCAGAAATGGAATAATTCAAATTTGGTAATAAAGAAGAAATGGTACAAAAGGAAAAGGACAATTCACACCAATTCTACAGCCAACCTCTAACTACGTTCAGGGTTCGCTTTGTAAGCATGCATGCATTCATCCATTTCTAAGAATTATGCAGTGTTCAACTGTTTTTGGTGCTGTATTCAGAGCTGAAGAGCAAGTAGAATCAAGTACACTTACTTAGAGCATGCATGCTCAACAGGGGGGTAAGGCACCCAAGAGAGCAAAATCTGGTTCTTTAGGAGAAAAAAAAAGAAGTTTTACTCTTTTTTTAAGTATAAAGCACAGGTATACATATAATACATAAACAGACATATACGTATTATCTGTGGTATTAAATTTTCATGTGGGGTGATTGGGAAAAGCAAATGTCTAAAAAGGCACCATAGGAGGGTGATAACGAAAAAAGAAAGTTGAGAAATGCTGACTTGAAGGAAAGTGAAACCTAATAGTAGCAGTTGCAACTCCAGAATTTCTATATTGAGGGGAAGGGAACTTCAGAATGATAATCTGGTTGGAAATGGGACAGGATTAAGGGGTGGTTGTAGAAAAGAGGCAACTTTGCTTGAAGTTTTATTCCATTTGCATACTGTGGTAGCCAGAATTCTAAGACGGAATCCCAAGATTCCTGACACCTAGCATACATGGCCAGTGTAGTCCAATCCCCTTGAGTGTAGGCAGGATCTGCGGGGATGATGGATATTAATTTCATGATTCAATTACACGGCAAGGGTGAAGTCATTTTGCAAATGAAATTAAGGTTCCAAATTAGCTTTGAGTCGATCCAAAGAGGGATTTTGCTCAATGGACTTGCCCTAATTAGGTGAGGTCCTTAAAAGAGGGCGAAGTATCAGAAATATTCTCCTGGTTACCTTGAAGAAAGCAAACAACCATTTTGTGAACTGCCTATAAAAAGAGATGACTTCAGGGACTGAGGGCTCCAGTCCTACAACAGTAAAAAAAAAGGAATTCTGCCAACATCTGCATAAACTTGGGAGAGAACTATGAGCTTCAGACAAGAATGGTAGCCCTAGGTGAGACCTAGACTGCAGTCTTTTAAGACCAGAAAGAAGCAGCTAAACTGCACCTGGACTCTTGACCCAAGGAAACTGTGAGAAAATAAGTGGATGTTTTTAAGCGGCTAAATTTGGAACAATTTGTCACACAGTTGTAGAAAACTAATACACACGACAAGTACACTATTTTTATTTAGATTTGTGTTATTTGATACAGATTTAGAGCGTGATATTAATACTAAAATCTACCTGCCACATCTGTGCTACCACTGACAGAAGAGTAGTTTTATAGAAAAAAAAAAAACTTGATGAGAAGTGAAGTGCTAAAGTTAATCATCATTTTTACTTATTGCCTAGGACGAACATTTTTTTATGGTGATTTCAATTGGATTTTTTAATTTGTCAAAATTCACATAGTACTTCAAAATTAAAACTATGTTCCAGTACACACCAATTGATTTGTCTTTCCACCTAAGGTAGGTATTATTAATTACACTTGGGAGTGGGAAACAGTAGCATCTTAACAACCAAGCTGACTAACCCAAGATGAAATGGTGCTTCAGTCGTGGATCCAAACTTAGGACATAGTTCTTTCTCAAACACTTTCCCACTCTAGCTCATTCTAGTGATGTTTTACCTATTCGTTTAGAATCTAAATTTCATCTGATTTATGATAGTGCTTACCAGAAAATTTCACATCAGGAGAAGTGAAGAAGAAAAAAAATGTTATTGTAAAGGCAGATAAATATGCATGACTGGAATAAATAGATACAGCTATGTTTAGTACTTTCATTTTAATGATAAATGTTAATTCTCTTAAAATGACTCTAGTTATGATACGCTTTATGTTTCAACTTAAAACTGACACATCCTATAGTAGTGGCTCCTTTACAAGGTAAAAGATTGAGTATTCAACTTTAGATCTGATTATTGATTATTGATTAAGAAGTTCTATGCTGGGGAGATTTCTCTGTCACTAAAAGTTACAAAGAAATAGGAAAATATTTCAGCTCTCTGTGATGTAGAAAGAAGCCCCGTATTCTGTATACTGAGGGAATCCATATACTTGTCAATATTTAATAAATTTCTTTACCAAACATTACAATTACTTCTTTTTCTCAAAAATTGTATCTGTGTCCCTACATCCTCAATTCCTAAATCTCACATTATATTTCACACAGTTTACACTCACTTTTCAAGTCTGAAAAATGCTTCTATTTCTGTGTGAAGTTAACTCTGAAGAACTGAAAAAGATACTTATATAAGCTGAGTGCACGGTACCTTTTAAGCTGTTTATAACTCACACATGGCAGTGCTACTTGTAGCACGTCTAGAAATCTCTTCTGTACAGATGCCTGGGGGATATTGAACTACTACAGTACATACTGTGTCTCTTTGAAAGATTTTCTGAGTCATCCAGGATAAGCAGGTTCTACATTAACAACTTTGATAAGTGCCACTGTAGAGGCATTCGAAGGCAAAAAAATCTTGTTCTATCATGTCTCCATAAGGGTCCACAGAATGTTGAACTATAAGACTACAGACTGGAAAATTAGGATAAAAATCTCTGCCATTCTTGGTCTCCAATTCATGAAACTGTATTGTATTTCCCCCTTCAGTTTAGCCAAGCAGCTAGTTCCCGGCAAATTCTCAGTCATCATCTCTCCAAGTACTTATTCTTGTTGGAGGGCCTTTTTGCCTGGTCATCAAATGGTGACTCCCAAACTGTTCTCGTGAAATTGACCTTCAATACTTGTAATAGGCGAATAATTGCCCCCCAAAGATGTCTGTATCCTAATCCTCGGAATCTGCGAATGTTACTTTATATGGCAAACAAACAAACAAAAAATCTTTGCAGTTGGGATTAAGGTAAGAATTTGGAGATGAGAAAATTATCTAGGTGGGCACAATGTAAGCTCAAGGATCCTTATAAGAGATAGTCAGGAAATCCCAGAAAAAGGTAATGTGATAACAGAAGCAGAGATTAAAGTGATATAGCCAGGAGCAATGCTAGCAGCCTCTAGAATCTAAGAAGCAAGGAACTATCCATTTTGATTCTAGCCCAGGGAGGCCCATATCAGACAACTTACCTATAAGACTGTAAAAGAACAAATTTGTGTTGTTTTAAACCACTAAGTTCATGGTAATTTGTCACATCAGCAATTGGAAACTAACACAATATTTTTCTTCCTAGACATGTATTTGAGGAGGGCAAATGTAATAATTTTAAGGGAAAGAATTATGAAGCATTTAAAGCTCTTGTGAGGCTAAACCTGCCATATATCAAAGCTCATGAACTTTAAGAAGTAACTCATATAATTTTCCAATGTAATCCTACGTAGTAGCTGCTATTTTAATGTGCATATTCACCTACTTAGGCAATAACAGAAAGACATTTGACCTCAGACAATGTGGCTTCAGAACTGATATTCTTAAGTTAACAACTGACACTATGCTGTCTATATGAAACTATACCTAACTTCATCAAAATGTTCTCCTAAAACCTTAACAGGAATTCTATTAAAAAATCAGTTGTACATTAGTTGAAAGGACTAATGTACAAAATGAATAACGTAATGGAAGCAACACAATTCAGCAAAGAATGTGAAATATGCGTATATGATGCCCTGCTGTCACACGAAGCAAAAAGCTCTGTGCAGAACTTAGCCTTCCAGGCGACACACTGATGACTATCTAGGACTGATGTGACCAGGAGCCAAATTTCTTCATTCTTTGATTCTGCACTCATTTCTCATGGACCCTCTACATGCTTCTTCACTCTACGCAGGTCCATTACACAATATTCATTTAACAAATATCGACCGAACACTCCATGTAACAGCGTCAGAAACTCTAATAGTAAATACATATTCTCGAATGTGTTTTTATTACAACTGTGGTAAGGGTTACAAACATCCCCACAAAATATCATCCTTGTATCCAGAGGTGATAATTGCAGAAATTATTTATTGTGCAAAGATAGTCTTAAGAGCTTAGAATTTATCTTTTTACTATGCACACCATATCAATTACATTTGCATTGCTTTAGGCGTATCTTGAGATATGTTCAAATTATTATAAATATAATTTGTCTCAAATACAAGGGCACTCTACAAAGTTGCCCCTGCTTTCTAATGTTATTAGAAATGCATACTAAATGTGAGAAGCTAATCCTGAGGTTAAGAAAATACTAGCTGGTTAAAAATAGTGACATGGCATTCCAAACAAAAATATTCTATCATTACTGTTACAACTCCCTTCTCTACATACCTACTATTTAATTACTGAAAGTCTTGCCATTTCTCTCCCTGGCCCCATTTCTCCCCAGCTATCTATCTAAACCTCTAAATTCCATACATGCTTTTTATATACTCTGATTGAAACAACAAAAGTGGCTTGTTTCACCACCAGAGGCATTTTTGTCTCTGGTATTAGAATGCCAACATGTAAACATTCCACTATGACTGGAATTTCAGGCTATCTGGGTGATTTTTTAAATCCTTCTGGTTCTCAGCTCACCAACTTAATCATGTCTGCCTGTGCTACTTACAGTTAATGACCTAGTCATATACCAGAATTTATTTCTGTGCTTATTGTACATCATTTAGCAGAGAAAATTCCAGTAAAACGTGCAAAGTCCGAAATGACAGGTGGAATATGATTTCATAGGCCTCTTGAAATTTATGTGAGCAATATTACCATTTCCTGGCTGCACACTGTCCAGAAGATTATCTTCACTGAGACAGAGCATTTTCTTCTGTCGTTGATTTTTGTTACTCTGTTGTTCTCCAGCTGCAGTATTAGGGTTTAAAAGCATAAATATCCTAGCTAGAAGATGCCTGCTTGCTCTTGTTGGGGTTTTAAAATTTGAGAGTTTATGTCTTTCTGTTTACTAAAACTATAATTTTTAGTTTCAATAGATGTTATTATTACCATGCTATTAAAGTTGTCAGACAACATCCTTATTAATTTATTTTTATTTCCTCCAATTTATTCTCTCCGATTTTGTAGCAGATCGCTCTGTCCTTAGTAAAGTATTTAGTGGGTTCTGCTATATTTATCATGATTACAGAAACAGTAAATACAATAATGACTATAAAAAAGTTAAAGTCAGTCCATGGTCGCTAATATTATGGGCCCTGGTTATAAACACCAAAAATCAATTTAGCTGAGAGAGAAAAGCTTGAATTTAAAGCAAGCTGCCTCTATGGGCTTTCTTCCAATTAATGAAGCTCAGTGCATCTTCAAAAGAAAATAAAGGAGTATGGATTAGGAAAATATTAAGTGCTCTAGACACCTTTTGTAAAAATAAATTTAAGTTTTCTTTCTTAGCTAAAAAGCTATTTTATCTCAGATATATCAAACAGCAGACCAAAGTGAATATTTCAATTTATTTTGGCAACATTTCCTTGTAATTATTTTGAAATGAGGAACTTGACTTCAAATTGTTTTCTGACTACTAAGTAGGACACTGTCTGTTTTTAATGAGTGAAAATTTACAGTAGATTAACCGTGTAAGTTATCATAGGCTCATAGTGCTAAAGATTGCTTTCTACAGAATGATTTCTCAAATGCTTTGGTATTACTGCACTGAATGTTACCACCCAAATGTAATGCTATAAAAGAAAACAGCTTTCAAAAGCTGTTTATGTACCTAAAGGATAAAAAAACATAATACAATTTTATCTGGCAAACTACCATGTGGAACTATAAGTTAAAGAGACATATTTCTCATGTTATGCAGTATTTGGGGAGAGTTTCCTTACTGCATGGTTATTGGTGAATATAGATGTGTTACATGAATGAATCCTGGAAAGGGACGATATTTTCTATCTGTTTTTTTCCTAGTAGTTGTCTTCTATAATTTATACATTGCTTACTGTTGGATATGGGATTAAACAACCTATGTACAACTTAAGTGGACTTTAAGTCTCACATATGCTAGCAGAAGACAAGAGACTGCTGAGTCAGAGATGAAGGGTTTTATTATTCACCGCATAGCAAGCAGCATGACCATCAGCCTATCTGCATCACTCCTCTTTGCCCCCGAGTCTCATGGGGGCAAAATGAGGCAGCCCAGCAGCCCACAGATGCAGCACTCATGCCGCATATATAGTGGGTTTCTTCACAGTTGAAGAACACAAACCTTGGGGGATCTACTGGTTTTATATCAAGCAATAAGCAAACCTACTCTTTGTCCCATAATACCTCACCCCTCAAGGTTTCATGCTGCAAACACAACCCTGAGAAATAACATAGGTAAAGAGTTGTCATGGCCTTTTATTCTTGGCAAACTCAGCAAGACACAGGAAAACAAAAAGCCCACAGTGAATTTCCAGCACTCATATATGCATCTCTCCACCACATCATAGAAACAATTGATGACTTAACTTTTCATACAGCTGTAGTATACTTTGGAAGAAATTTGAGAGTACTAGTGATGTACAAGTGATGTATAACTATACATTTTTAGATGAATTTGTCCTGTTTTAGAAAAGATGGACTACTTGAATAAAACGGAAACAATCAAAATCCCCATTTTGTTCAAATATTGAAAATATAAAATTAATTATAAAATTTAATTATTTGTTTAGCAAAGCAACTGTTAAACCATATGATATGGTTTCATACTAGTTCAAGATTTATAGGTAACTGAAAAATTATTAGCATGAAAACAAAGTATACAATTACTTCTCTCTTAATTTCTCAAAAAAAAAAAAATGTCCCCTGGATGAATTTAAGGAGAAAATAGTTAATCAAGTATCACAGTTAAGACATCTGTTTATCTGAATACGAGAAAGCTAGATGACATTATATGAGACTATAGTCACTATGTTATTTTATAAGTAATAAAATATACTAGTTTTATAATTTGAATAAAATTTTAAAAGGTATTCAAAGAGGTACAGTATATTCTAAGAAATAAAATATGACTTTTAAAATTATTTTCAACTTGAGGTAAAATATGGAAAAGTAGGTTTTATTCATTTTAATTTTGAAGAAGCTGAAGCTCAAATTATTTAAGTGCTCTGTCTATTTTTTAGGGCAGAACAGTTGCTTGCAGAGACAACAATTTTAGAATTGAATCTTTGAAAATCTCTAAGAGATGGCAAATCACATTATTTCTTCTTCCTGGTTTGAAAATAAAAAGTATATAAAATCAGAATAAATCACAATTTATTACTGGTGTGTCATTTACCATATCAAATAATGTGTTAAAATCTACAGTCTTTCTACAACTGGATGGTAACTGTCATTTTATATGTATATGTCTTACCTTCACACTGAGTACATTAACTCCTTCGGAGTAAAAATCTTTCAAAGTATAATTATTATCGGTGCATGGGTGATTCAGTGGTAGAATTCTCGCCTGCCAAAGTACAATTATTTATTGAAATATTACTTTTGTTTTCTCCTTGCATTTTCTCCTTCTCCTTTAGTTTAAGCTGGTTGCTAGGGATAATAATTCCTTGACTTGTGGATTTGGGCCAGGCTTGCAACAGAAGCACCAGTGAATTAAGCTTCTAAATATTTTTTCTAATACCCTAAATATATTCAAGGGATGCTCACTAAGGACTAGAAGAGAGAGTGAAAGAATATTTGGAAACTGAGAAGGCAGTAGATTTTCCAAAAAACTGTGAAGGTAGCAGTAGTCTATGGTCTCACTTCTATTTCTTAATGAGGTTTTTCCTGACCATCTTATTAAAATTGCTTACATTGTTTCCTCCTCTGTTTTTCCCATATATATTATTACCTTCCAACATACTATATAATTTACTCATTTGCTCCATTTCTTGTAATAATCTGTCTTCTTCCCCTAAAAAGCAAGTTCCGTGAAAGCAGAACTTTGTTTTATTTATTGTTGTTTCCTATTTTACCTAACTTTAAGAGTAAAAGCCTATTACACTTTTTAAAATGATGACTAGCAAGACAAAATAAAGAATAAGGACATCAAAAAATCTGGAGTTTTCTAACTTGAGGGTAGGCCAGTAAAAGAAAGATAAATATAGCTCAGATACAAAATTTTAATTCAGCAAGTCTTATAGAGCTATATGAACTGTATCCAGTTATTTTATGAATCAATAAATAACTGAGTTTTAAATTAATTGGACTAATGGATGACATAGATACAGTGTATGAATATTGTAACAGGTGACATTTACACTGATTAACAGGATAATTAAAGAATGTTGATAGTCACAGGGTATGAAAATGATTAACAATTCACTACTTCATCCCTTTATATGAAAAGAAGGAATGCAGCAAAGCTGCTTTATTCAGATCAAAAGAGAGAGAGGTCTATTTTTGTCAGACATATTTTTAAAAACCCATTTTGTAAGTAGTTTCTTTTTCTATGAATATGTATTTTAAACAGAAGGAAAAAAGAATTTGAATTTCTTTAAAATTGTGCTAGATCAAGTGCTTAAAAACCTATAAACGGCCACTCTAAATATTTTGTAGCCACAAGGAATGAACACATAAAAATGAAAGTGATCACCTGTTTATTGAAACTCATTTGTTAGTGTTTTGTTTTTACAATACACCTGAATATCATGAAAGCTAAATAAGGTGATGATAACCTGCTTTTCACTGTTCTACTTCAGATTAGTCCAAAGAGAATAAAAAACTTCTCAACCTGTCAGAATTTAAAGGTATATCTTTATATCTTCATTCATCTCTAGTTATTTTTTTCAGTTAAATTTCTGTCTAGCACAGTGACAAAGAACAATTTTCTAAGTCCAATCTCTGTACTTCCTCTTCTACATTTTCATATTCCTTACCTCAGGCAGGCATTTCAGAATAGTGAGAAAATACAAGATACTGGAGGGGGCTATGAATTCTAGTTCATTCATTCATTCATTAACTCCATGTAGTAACCAGAGTAAGTTGGCAAACATTTCTGAGGACCGGTATTTTTTTTTTGGAGAAAGATGAATATAAAAAGAATTTGGCTAATTTTTTAACATTAAAAAATGCATATAAAGTTGCAAGTACATATTATGTATTCAATAAAAGATCATTCATGTTTCATTTCCCCAATCCCCAATCCCAGTAACTAACAATGCTCTCAATTACCTTTGCTTTTTTTTTTCTACTGGATCCAATAAACGCAATTAGCATAAACTAGATTTTTATGATTCATTCTTCTCTAGGGGGTATTTTTATTTTAATAACTCTAAAGGGATATGTTAAAAGAAAGAATGGAATGTCCTTTCATAGAATAGAGATGTTAGCAGATGATTTAGGAATGGGAGCAATAATACTTAATCACATTATATAGACAATTGCCTTGTTCTATGCATAAATCAGATAATAATATCTGTTGTATGTTTTCCCTTTTTATTTTAACTTATCCTAGTTTATTCCCTGAGTTTCATAAATTTTGTTTTGAAGGGTGAGATTGAATGATGAGTAAATATATTTGGTAGAATTAAACACTTATTAAGTAAACGTTAATTGAGTATCTACTACGTGCATGACATATTTATAGGTGCTAGGAATATAAATATAAGGAAGAAATAGACACATACATTTTCCTTAGAAACATCTGTAACACGGAAAAATGGAAGAACATTGGACTTAGGTAACTACAGCTGGATCTGCACCTTAGAGTTAAGTCAGTTTATTTTTGTGAGATTTAAAGCCCCCATCTATCAAATGACAAGTTGGAACTGATAATTTTAAGTTTATTCCAGTCTTAAGAAAGTATATATAGACTATTTATACCAGAAGCCAATAAATCCAGTTAGAGTAAATCAGCTAAAATGTTTAGCCAATTGCCAAAGACAGAATGTGGGCTAGTATGAGAGTATAGAAATTCATGAGCTTCATACACAGGGGAGTTCATGCCTGTTCTCAGGCTCTTCTCTACAAACCTCTATAGACACATGCAAAAAAGATAAGGGTCAAAGCCAGAGACTGGTCAAAGTTTCCTTTGTGGTTCAGGCCTCAGGGAAGAGAACAGCAACTGCTGTAGAGATGGCATGAGGTCATGCAGACCTCTTCTCCCCAACTCCCTTGTGGAAAAAGGCTTTAAGCTACAGTGGGGAGAGTGCTGAACTTCATTGCCAACAGGACACAGGTAACACACTGCAGCCAGAGCTAGGCCATAGACCACTAAGAACCACATTCTGCTGGGAGGGGAGGGCCAAAATCACTGAGAAAATCCCATCCATGAGACGAAGGGACACAGCACCCAGACCGATGCTGAACAATAATAACAGAGCAGCATGATCAACAAAAGGCTAGTGAGAATTAAATAAAAAAGAACTGCAGTTGACCATGAAGGAGGGGGAAGAGCAAGGAGAGACACACTCTCTGAGTTGTAGATGAAAGAGAAGATGTAAACTGAGTATGGAGAAAACATTATAAAAATATTTATAGAAAATCAGCCTCAATCTAACCACAAGGCAACGCCAGAGGAATTTAAAGCTGTGCTTCACTGAGAGTAAGTGTGGCAACAACAAATGCCAAATACAGATCAGGTTCTCAGTGACTCAGAACCCGCACTAGAAAGAAAATGTATGCTCATTTCCGGGAATGAATAATGTTTACTTCATTTTCTACTGTCATACATAGATATCTGGCATTCAATCAATAATAATGAGTCCCATAAAGACCAAGTAATTATACTTCCGGGAAGATGGCCTCCACAAATAATCTGAAAAGTTGAATTGTTTTTAAGAACAATAATTTTTCAATAGACGAGTTTTTGGTGCCAGTCATGTCTCACCCTCCCTCCCAAATTATTTCAGGACTGCTTCTCCAACTCATAGGTGAGAATCTCAGGAATTTCTACCCAAGCCACAAAAAAATTAGCCAGGATGAAACACTTGACCTAACTAAAGAACTCTTAGCTTTGGACAAATTACATAACCTGTTGGTGTTAGTTTTCTAGTTTATGAACTAGAGACAATATTTAGTTTATGGTTTTGTGATAAGTATGAGATGTATGTAAAGTACAGTGCTTAGCTTGTAAGTGCTCAGTGAAGTTAATTTTCTTGAATTATTATGATTGATCAAATAAGAGTCACTGGCAAATGATGGATTAAAGCATAGATCTTATTAAGTTTTTATATAACAAATTTATTTGGTTCATGATATTTAATCTATATTTATTCTGTTTTTAGTGTTCCATTAGGCTCCCTAAAATTGCAATATATTTAGGAATAAAACATATTGCTCCTTGGAGTTTATTGTAGATACCTCTTATTACCTTGGTTACCTTAGCAGAATTATTTAAGTCCTCATAGTTAATAGGATTTTTAGTATTGTTAAAAAGAGTTATAGAAAATATAAGCAGTGATTTAAAAAAAGATTAAATACTAAATAAATATTTTGATATTTTCATATATTATTTTCTTTTAAAATTTATTTTCTAATAAAAATCAAATATTCTTAAGGTATACAATATAATGTTTTGATATACATATACAAGTGAAATGATTACTATTGTCAATCTAATTAACATATTTATATATTCATATGCTTATATAGTTATCTTTTTTTGTGATGAGAGCACCTGAGATCTACTCTCAGTGAATTTGCAAAATGCAATACAGTATTATTAACTATAGTAACCATGCTGTACATTAGAGTCTAGAAATTATTCATCCTACATAACTGCAGTTTTGTACCCTTTGATCAACACCTCTCCATTTCCCTCAAATATTTGCACCTGGTAACCATGGACAAAATGAAAAAGCAACGTACAGAATGGGAGAAAATATTTGTAATCCATATATCTGAGAAACAATTAATAGTCAAAATATATAAGGAACTCCTACAACTCAATAACAAAAAGACAAATTATCTGATTAAAATATGGGCAAAAGATCTGAGTAGACATTTTTCCAAAAAAAGACATATAAATGGCCAACCCATACCTGAAAAGGAGCTCAACATCACTAATCATCAGATAAATGCAAATCAAAACTTCAATGAAATATCACCTCACACCTGTTAAAATAGTCCTTATCAAAAAGACAAACGATACCAAGAGTTAGAGAGAATATGCAGAAAAGGAAATCCTTATTCTCTTCTAAAAACAAACATAAAATAATGGAAGGCTAATAGAAAAGTTGACTTGATTTTATACATTTATAAATATAGTTCCTTCTTAGGTTTAATTCTTATTTTTAGACTCATAAAATGCTTTTCTTTAAGATTTAAAATCATTGCAGAATTATTGTCCTTCCTAGTTATAGATTTGTCGATTCTTTTAAAGAGTATCTATACTGTTATCAAAAACAGTGTTTGATAGTATATATGTGTTTATCATGTAATTTCAGTTTTTCTAGGTAATTTTATAAATGCAATGGGAGAATTCTTTATTTATACTGAGATGTTACTGCTTTCGGTTCGTTCTGAATAGGTCAAATACCCTCATGTGGTTTAGCCTGGGCATCAGCAGTTAATGTTTACAGATAAAATGCAAAGTGCAAAACAGAAATTAACCCAGCTTAGCAGAGCACTGATCATGAATGATGCAAAGGCCAAAAAGAAAAAAAATATTTACAAGGCTTTATCTTCAACCATATTTTTTCACTTCAAATCTGAATCTGAGCTTTTTCTCTCCCACCTTTATCAAGTTGATCCAATTTTTATTAACAATAGTGTTTATTATTTCTGAAGGAATATTATAATTTAATAGATAAGGAAACAGTCAAATAACCTCCCTGGAAGGATAAGGTCAGATGTTTGCCTAGTTACATTAATTAAGCCTGGGTATGTAAAAAGCCCTCCACCCAAATCTTTCCTCCCTTAGTCTATAACTAAGTTCTCAAAACTAGTTATTTTTACTAATTAAGATACAGTAGTTGCCACTTAATATCACATTTGGGACCAGTTATCTATTATACAATTATAAGCATTATACTTGATCCATTTATAAGATCATTTAACCTCTCCTCCCCAAACTGTGAAGGCATGGGAAACTTTGGGAGAAGGATTTTAATAAAATAAGAAAGAGGATTCTATTCCAAAAGATTTGAATTTGCCCACAATGAAACACTGGAAATTTTGTGAAGTTGAGAAACAGTAGTTTACTAGACATCAGAATGAGCTTACTATCTCATGCAAAATCATCTGCATTTCATAAAAGTTCAGAAACTTTTGACTTATTTCATATTTGCTGTTGTGAACTACAGCATAAAAGTGTCACACATTGTAGATGTAATTGCAAGTATAAGCAATTAAATTTTTCATTTCAGTGAAAAAAACCCAAACATTTTCCTCTATTCCGATCATTGAAAATATTTCAACAATAACAATTTCAACCCTCATAACCACAGGAAAATTTATTCATTCTTTCTGTTTTATTCCCTATTTTTTCCACCTTTCATTAGTCAGTGGTGGTTCACTTTCAAAGCAGAGTAGAGATTTACTGGTACAGTCATTAGTGCAACAAATTCTAAAATACAGAAAGTGGTTTTTCCTTAGAAATAAGATGATAGAGCAATTCAGGCACATAATTAATATACAAAAAGTCTGCCGATTTGTATAAATATTTAACAATGTATAAAATATATATAAGACTGTTTGGCAATAAAAATTGCAAATTTTCTGCTCCAAGCAAATCTTCACAACCAAATTAAAACAAATATACTAGAAAAAATGCTGAGAGGCGCTTAAGTTTGCTGCTACTAAAATATTCATACGTAGGCATCAAGTAATATGCCCAGGTCACTAACAGTTTACTGAGTTTTCCAAAGTCATGATTTGTTTATTTGCTACTTTCTAGAAGTTCTTTCTGTTTAAAATTTGCCATTTTCTCTCCATGGGTTTAAAACAGTTTGCGTATTTTATTTGTTTTAAGTGTATTTTTGTTAACATTGTCAACATTGCGTAGAAAACTTGATATAAAGTGTTAATTTACATAAAAACTATTTGCCTTTTAACTTGTTATAGCTTTAAGTTAGTTATTAAATCAGTTCTTACATATAGTTACTTTAAAAAGTTTAAAAGATGACCAAATGAGCTGAGGAAATAGACCTATTTTCTAGGTCTATTCTATTATTAGCACCATACTGGAGAATAAATATAAACCAATCTTAGATTTAAATTGAGATCATTTAATAGTGTTGCCTATTAAATTTTTTTTAGTAATTGCACGATTCTTTTCTTATCTTTTCTGATAAGAAAAGAACAGTGCTGCAAAACTCTGTAGTTTTTCTTAACAATTTCCTATATAATAATAAACATTTAAATAGAGTCGGGTCAGAATAAAGGCAAATATTTATTTGTGGTTGATTGATAAAGTAGTACTTGATAATAAATATCCCTGGGGTTGGACACAGGAAAGTTCATTTAGAGTAAAGTGTGACAAAAAGGCTACTTTTAGAATAGCTAAATTATTGGCTAATCCAGTTCACCTGCATAGAGTTGGGGCTCAGTAAATGTATCAATTTTCTGTTGTGGCTGGAAAAATTGCCAAAACCTTAGTGGCGTAAAACAACATAGTCATTTACTATCTTACAGTGGTAAAGATCAGAAGTCTCAAATGGGTATTGTTGGGCTAAAATCAAGGTGTCCACCGAGCTGCATTCTCTTTGAAGCCTGTCTAAAAGCCTCCTCATTTCCCCACCTTGTTCACTTTCACCAGGGGCCCCTGGTGGATACATCTGGCTCACCCAGATAATACAAGATAATCATCTCCTTATTTTACAGTTAATTGATTAGCAACCTTAATGCCAACTGCAACTTTAATTCTCCCTTACCATGTAACAGCACATGTTCACAGGTTTCAGGGAGTAGGACATGGACATCGTTTTTTGGGGAGGGGAGTGAGTGCCATTATTCTTCCTACCACAATAAGTAATCATAGTATATGAAAAGATATAATATGGCGTTAAATGTTATGATATGATGGTAAAAACAGGAATTAATATGTGTGAGGAAAAGGCAGAGGAACAAATGTCCTGATATAAAGAAGAGCTGAAGGGAAATCACACTGGGTGAGATGATAATATTGCATGTTTATGAGGTGTTTTCAACCATAATTGGGGGCATTATTATAACTTTTATTATTTAATTATTATTAACTTATAACTTTTATTATTTAATTATTATTAACTTTCCTTCAGCTTAAATTGAAGTCAAATTTACTTTAATATTTCTTCTTCTTTGTTTTCCAGGGGCTAACATTCTTTACCCTGCCATTATGTTACATTTCATGGTATATTTCACAGGGCAGTTAATTTAATTTGTACTTCTTTTTACCATAAAAAAAGTTCTACTTGGATACGTCACCCAGTTAATATGTATAATTAAGGAATGTTTTATTAATTTGATCTAGTGAGTAGACGCTAGACATGAGGAAAAACACAAAATGTATCCTTGGTGTCAAAAGTAAGGAAGGTCCATATGCATCTGGAAACATTTCATTTCAGTGCCCTTTGTAAAGCTAAAATGTCCTAAAATGCTGAGACTCACAAACAAAAGGCTAAAATCCTATAAATCTGAATTCAGATTTAGTAGGCCACTCCTCTCTTTTCTTATGATATCACTGATATTGTGGGTACTGAGGCACTGATTGCTGTCAGAGTGGGAGAAAGGAAAGGAGGTGAAGTGAGAATTGTTAAATACTGCAAGGACAGAGGCTGCCTTTTCTTTCTTTCCTTCTTTCTTTTTTTTTTTTTTTGACTTTTATAAACCTTCGAGCTAGGATTGACATAGGAATATAATGCACTCACATGTGACTATTTAGCCTTATAACATGAATAAAATTTTAAATTTTTATTCTTTTTTAATTCATCCTGTGTTTCCAAGAGACCGTATCCTGTTACTTGTAAAAATATTGACCTTTGAAAGCACCAGATGACCTAAGATAGAATAAAGTTGTTAATTAGGTGATTGTACAACTGGAAATAAGAAATAGGCATAAAATGAAACTGACTGGGGATTTTATTTGTTAAAAGTGTTATTAGATGAAGCTCCAGGCAAAGTTTACTAAGTACTAATATAAAGATTATCTGATTTATCTATTGCAGTTTCTTAAGGAATAATTCAAATGCATCCTTCTTATATTATATAATCAGCTTCTCATAGGAGAAAAAAGTGTTTTGTTCAGGTCAGAGATTCTTAAATTCAGGGAGTGTAATAGTTTGTCTATTCTTTTTTTTTTTTTGAGGCTTTCCTCGATGGATATCAATAGACTTTGGTCTTTTTCTTTTTTAGAATACATTACAACCACACAAAAAACATGATCAAAGATAATGTTAGTCATAATTTTCCAACCCTGGTATAGCTGTTTTTGTTTTGGCATACTGTTCTGAAATTCTTCTTGTCACATGTACAAATTTCACATTATAAAAATGACATTGTACACATCATTATGCTTTCTATAAACCATCACATGTTGCATGCTTTACTGTTTGTTCCAACATCTTCATAATAAAATACTTAATTAACATGTGATATTTTATGATATAAATGGACATGTACCTTAATTCAATAAATATTTATTGTCAACTAATATCTGACAAGGGAGCCAAGAATACTGAATGGAGAAAGAAAAGACAGTCTCCTCAATAAGTGGTGCTGGAAAAATTGGATATTTGGATTAAAAGAATGAAAACAGATACCTACCTAACACCACTCACAAAAATTAACAGGAAATGAATTAAAGACTTAAATGTAAGACTTGAAACCATAATGTTCTTAGAAGAAAACAGGGAAAAAGCTTCTTGACATGGGTCCTGGCGATGAATTCTTTGGATAGCATACCTATAGTACAAGCAGCAAAATAAAAAATCAACAAATGGGCTACATCTTTCGGAAACTGAAAATCTTCTGCACAGCAAAAGAAATAATCAACAAAATTAAGAAGCCACCTACAGAATGAGAGAAACTGTTTGCAAATCATATATCTGATAAGAAGTAAATATCCAAAATATGTAAAGAACTTAATTCAATAGCAACAAACAAGGAAATAACACAATTTAAAAAATGGGTAAAGACCTGAATACACATTTTTTCAAAGAAGATATTCAAATGGCCAATAGGATCATAAAATGTGCTCAACATCACTATTCATCAGGAAAATGCAATTCAAAACCACAATGAGATACTGCCTCATGCCTGTTAGAATGGCTATCATCAAAATGACAAGACACAAGTGCTGTCAAGGATGTGGAGAAAAGGGAACGCTTGTGCATGGTTGGTGAGAATGCAAATTGTATAGTCACCATAGAAAACACTATGGTGGTTCCTCAAAAACTTAAATAGAATTACCATATGATCCAGCAATTCTACTTCTGAGTATGTATCTGAAGGAAACCAAAACACTATATCAAAGAGATATCTGTACCTCAATGTTAACTACAGCCTATTAACAATAGCCAGGACATAGAAACAACCTAAGTGTCCATTAATAGATGAATGGATAAAGAAAAGGATATATATATACATATATATATATATGTATATATATATATACATATATATATATATGTATATATACACTAAACTGACTATGGTAATCATTTTGCAATATATGTAAGGCAAGTCATTATGCTGTACACTTAAACATAGAGTGCTATACATCAATTATATGTCAATAAAATTGAAAGAAAAAAATAGTCAACCAAAAAAAGAAAAATAAATATTATTTTCTACTCTTGCACAAACTGTGATTTTTTAAAGGAGTATTTTAATGAATGAAAATAAATTTAAATACTCATTCATAATTCTTTATTCAAATTGATTCTGAAAAATGTCATGGAAAGCATTTCATCTTATTTGTTACAATATATCAAGGATCATTTTACTGAGACTATTTCTCCATCTACTTCTTTCCTAGTACATGGGATGTTCTAAATAAACCAAATTCAATCTAAAAAAACACATAGTAAATATTACAATTTGCTAAGCATTATGGTAGTACTGTGTGTGTGTGTGTGTGTGTGTGTGTGTGGTTAATGGGAGTAGGAGCAGGCTAGAAAAGACAGGGAATTTACTTTAAAATGACTTACAATTGGTTAAGTAAAAGTAGTGGACAGATTGTTATGAAGCATCTAGAATTACTTAGTTCTACAAGTCAATGATTATGACTGAAGGATTAAATTTGAAGAGGGAAAAGCCCATTTGAATTGGGTTTTATAGAATTTTTACAGGCAGAAAAGAATATGTAGAAAGAATATTCTAGGCTTAGGAAACAGTGGAAAAATTCAAGGTATATTTGGGGATCTGTATGTTTTTAATCAAGCAAGAAATTCTCAAGGAAATTATGATGAATTTGTGGAGGTTATAAAAGCATTTCCCCCCCTGGCTGAATGCTATGTCTTAAATACAGGCATTTCTTGTTTACCTTTCAAGGGATAAGTCAAAGCATGAAAAAGAAAAAAAAAAAAAACCCCTAAAATTAGATAAAATAAACCTACCAGAATAAGATAAAATTCTGAAAAAACTATATAAAAAAGTGAAATAAGCCAGACACACAAAAACTGGATAAATACTGAATGATCTCACTTATGTGAGTCATCTAAAATATTCATACTCATAAAACAAGAAAGTAGATGGTGGTTTCCAGCCAGTAGAATGGTGGGGAATGAAAAAGTGATGGTCAAAGAGTACAAATCTTCAGTTATGCAAGATAAATAAGTTCTGGAGATCTACCATACAGCATGTGCCTAGTTAACAATAACATATTGTATACTTAAATTTTTCTAAGAGGGTAGATCTTATGTTAAGTGTTCTCAGCACACACACACACACAAACTATCATCATCATCATCAAGGGGATAGGAGGAAGCTTTGGGAGGTTATGGATATGTCTACGGCATTTACGGTGGTAACGGTTTCGTGGGTGTATAGTTATCCCCAAACTCACTGAGTCGTTTACCTTAAATACGTATCAATGTTTACGTGTCAATCATATCTCAATAAACTGTAATAATGTATGTAAAATAATTTTTAAATGAAAAATAAAATATTCGTAAAGAATAATACCATTATCTAAATTAAGGTCTCATCACAGTTAACAAATGTTCTATTCCATTGAGAAGACTAGATTTCTAGACAGAGATACAGTTAGTACTTGAGACAGCCTTAAAGGAATTTAACACAGTGGAAGTGAAAGGAGATGAAGGAGAGCACTTTATTGAAAAAAAAATATTAGAGTAAACAAAGTTATGGGACAAAAAGTAGGATATCATGGGTAGGAGTGAGTCAGCCAGTTTGACTTGACCAGGAGAATCCTGTAAGGAAGTAGTGGGAGTCACAGTTTGAAAAGTGCATTTTAGACCTTAGTCTAAAAATATTAGGATATGAAGCTTGAATTTATTGAGTTGAAAGTGAGGAGTCTCTGGAATGTGTGTTTGTGTTTTTTCCTAATGTGTATTATGGTTAATTTTACATGTCAAGTTGACTGGCCTAGGAGATGCCTCAAATCTCTGAGGGTGTTTCTGAAGAGATTAGCATTGGATTCAGGAGACTGAGGAAAGAGACCCACCCAATACAGGCAGGCATTGTCTAATTTGTTAAGGGCCAGAATAGAACAAAAAGGGAAGGAAGGGGGAATTGTCTCTCTCTCCTCATGAACTGGGACATCCTTCTTCTCTGGCTGCCCAAGATCAGAGTTCCTGCTTCTCGGACCTTTAGACTCCAAGACTTACACCTGCAGCACCCTGGTTCTCAGGCCTTGGGTCTCAGATTGAATTATACCACCTGCTTTCATGGTTCTCCAGTTTGTAGATGGCAGACTGTGGACTTCTTGGTCTTTGTAACTTCATGAGTCAATCCCTGTAATAAATCTCCTTATATATGTTTACATATATCCTCTTGGTTCTGTGAGTTCTCTGGAGAACCCTGGTTAACACAGTGTGTAGTATTTTCTTTTAATCCTTCTTGTCCCAAGGGGAAAAAATGCAGTTTCTAGAGATATAAAAAATTGCAAAAAGAAAATAGAAATATGAGAGCAACAAATAGTAAATTAATTAAATAAAAATATTTTAATACAAAACATGTACATGCATTGTGAAAAGCAAATACAATAGTAAAGTGTAACTTCTGCCACTTCCAAATGTTTATTTGCACATATATGTGTAACCTATTTGTTTTTATGGTTTCAAAAAATTATATATATAGGTTTATACTATACTACAACTTGCTTTTCCTTCCACAATACATTATGGAATCCTCTTGTGTCAGTATATACAGAACTGACTCATTTGTTCACTTTTTCAAAAGTTCTATTTAAATATAATATACATACAGGAAAGTGCACATATAAATGCAAAGCGAGATAGATATTCACAAAGCAAACTTTCCAATAGAACCAGATCCCTGATCAAGAAACAGAAAATTAACTGTGCTCTGGAAGTATCACCCCACTACCCCAAGCTTCTTTAAGGTCTAAGTTGTCTGATTTTGAAATTTAAGGTCTTTTGTGTCTGGCTTCTTTTGGTCAATTTTATGTTTGTGAAATTTATTCATAATATTATCATTGTAGAACATTCTCATTACTGTTTTAATATTCCTTTATGTCACTGTACCATAATTTATTTATACAATTTACTGTTAAGGGCTATTTGGGAGGGTTCCTGTTTGGAAATAATTGTAACTGTGCTACTATGAATACACTTGTTCATGTCTGACACACATACACACACAGATACATATATAAATACACACATTTATATTTGTGTTGAAATAGAACTACTGGGCCTTGGGATATTCATTTGTTCAGCTTTAACTTACTGCCAGACTGTTTTCCAAAATGCTTATATAAGGGAATCACCCCACCAAAGGTATATGAAAGTGCTAGTTTTTTACCTCCTCTCTAACATTTTATTTCTTCTGTCTCTTTTACTTGACATTTTCCAGTGAGATTGTGAAAGTATTGTGGATTTATTTTGCATTTACCTGTTGGCTAATAAGATTGAGCACTATTTCCTATGTTTATTGCCATTTGGTTATTCTCTTTAAAAGTTTGAACATACCCCTTGACAAATTTTTAAAATTAGGTCATCTGTCTTTTTCTTATTGAAAACTATTTTAATAGTGCTTTACATATTTGTACATGGTACCTATGTTAAATGTACTGTACATTGCAGATGTTTTCTTTCACTCTGTATCTTGCCTTTTCACTTTAAGGGGTGTTTGTGTGTGTATGTGTGTGTGTGTGTGTGTGTGTGTGTGTGTGTGGTGTTTGGCTGGAATTGAGTGATTATTGCCTAAAGGGTTTCTGACTTACTAGGCTGTCTTTTTCTTGGTACCTTTGCTAGAGACACCAAACTTCGGTTGGATCTTGGTTTGTCTGTGCCTGTTGGCATTTGAGGGATCTAGGAAACAAACAAACAAAAATCCATGGAACACTACCATGTTGTTCCTTGCATCCTGAGGTCCCTAGCCTGTCTGCCTTCTTCTCATCATTTTTCAGAGTCTTCTTATGTTTGTTTTATGTATAATGTACACATCTGATAGTTGTACTAAGTGGAAAGAATAGAGAAAATATGTCTACTCTATTACCCTGAAGGGAAAGCCAGATGTACATACCTACCTTTAAATTAGCAGTTTCAAGGATTTTATTATTAATATTTCTTATACCTCCTTTATTTTATTTTTAAAATATCTGTTTTTAAAAGAATGTGAATGACTTGTCTTTTTCAAGAAAATTCAACCACTTTATATCACATCCTCACCCTAGAGACTACAGGCTTTGAAGAATGATTTCAGCAAATATATGCTGTTATTTATCCATCTGTAGCAGCTTAATAAATCCAAGCAAAGAATTCCCACCAGACTTAAATCAGCTGAGATGCCATGGGAGTTTTACTAATTTTGTCTGCTCTAAAGCAGTTTGACCACCACCCAAAATATTTGCTTATGAAAATTTTGTGTATTTATTAATTTGATCTCAATTTTTTTCAAATGTAAACATTTCCCTAGCTTTATATAGAATAATTATCTATCTCATTTAATAGTGTATTTTAGGCTTACTGTTATACAAATTCAAGCTAGATGTATTTTCAATCTCACAATTTAAGAAACTATTGACAAAAGCATTGCATTTTTACAATTTGAAATCTGTAGCTGAGAAGATAAAATTGAATCCTCTTTTGATCTACTAACAATAAATAATTATCTCATCATCTTTAACAACATTCTAAATTTTGCTTAGCAGTATCTTATACGTAGTTCTATACATTGAGGATTTCAGTCATGTTTTATTGATACACATTTTGTTTTGCTGTCAAATTGTGTTGTATTTTCAGCAATACTTTATATTAAGCTATGTTATTTATAGAAACATTTTTTTTAGAGTATTTTCAACACGAACTATGTGACAATTCCATATGTGAGCCTTCAGCAAATGGCTGGGTGTATAACTATTTTTATATAAAACAGAAACCCATTTGGATGAACATTTTTCTTCAGATATTATAATTATTTTCTAAAAGTTCAAAATATATATTGTAACGCATATGCAAGTTTTATGTAGTTAAATGTCTATTAAAATAGGTAGAGAAAATGTGATGACAATAACTGTTTAACTGTAAAGCAGGGAATTCTTTTCTTACGCAGTTGGGAAGAGAACAATGGTTGTTTTCCAAACCCATGTACCTCTTCTTCTATAGACATAGAATTTTAGGGTACCAGTCCCTTTTGCAGCTGAATATGGCTATTTGACTAAGCCCTCAAAATAGAATGTGAGTGAAAGTGACGTGGGCCAGTTTCAGGTTTGGTTGAAACACCTTGCTTGTGTTCTCTGCCACTCTTTTTTCTTTCTTGGGTATGCAGTTATGATAACCCAGCCACCTTATAAGTCATGCCTTGGAAATGACATATCTATTGTCTTCCTAGGTCTTTCAACCTCGGCATGAAACGTATCACTCTTTTCCCTGTCTATGTTGTTGAAAACCCATCCTGGGAAGTTACATCAGAGAAAAAATAAACTTTTATTAGGTTTGAACCATTATGGTCTATCTATTACAGCAGATTAGTCTAAACTAACACAGAGTATTTAATTCAAAATTGGATTAGATTCTAAATAAATAGAGGATCATTATGTTTTTACATTGCTATTTATACTAATACAACTATTAAAAAAGGGATGTCTTGAGAATTTACCACAGTGTAGTATAATTCCTTTCATGTATGCAGCTTTTTGAACTTTGCTTAAAATGGTAGATGGCATTGAGGGATAATGGTAAGTCCTATACAGATGTACCTGGGCCTGTTAAATGTTTTTTTCCATTGTAGTAAGATTATGGAATTATATTTTTTCTTCTTTTTCTGGTTTAACACAATGCACATATCATACTTTTGTAAACCAAAATATAAACAAGTTTATTTTTTAAATTAAGTATATCAATCACATCTTAAGAGAAAGCCTGTTGTCTTTCCTTCTTATATACATATTTGTTGATGTCCTTCAGCCAAAGACAGGTACGTGGTTGAATAAAGTTGGACTTATTGCCTTATTACTGAGTGAGAACACATATAATGGGTAATTATGGGGCTTCTCAGTAAGAAGATATCCACAAAATGTATTACATATATGTCCTGTGCTTCTAAGTAATTGGGGGGAGGGTTAAATGAAGCAGGATTTTGCTCTGGACTAGATGTGCTTAGAAAGCAAGAATGATTTTATGTTTGAGTATCTTAACAACTTTTATTTAAAAGATGAGAATAACAAAGTGGGGTTAAGGCTACAATTTTAAAAGATGCTGCAGTTACATATATTAGTCCGGAAATGGGTGTTTAGCCACTGCTTTAGTTTATAAAATGTTACTGTTTTTGTCTGTGCTTAGACATGATTATTAAGTTGTTACACTTTTGTTCTTTTTCCATCATGATCATAAGTGGCCTTGCTTGATGTTTGTATTTTGTACAATTTTTTATGTACAATAGGAGGTCATCAGAGCTTAGTTGTATCAAACCAACTTCTAGCAACATCAAGTCTTAATTGTCAGGTCTGAGCCAGCTACTTACTGTCAGGAGTTACTTTTCTGCTTCTTAGGCCCTGCTTTTGTCCAAGGGTACATGAAGTGAGGACTCAGGATAGTAATTTTTGACCCAGATATTTACCGTTGCCAAGATTTTTCTCTTCAGGAGGTTGTTCACAGCACATTGCCTGCTGTTTGAATAGAATTAGTTTTTCCCATTCATTTTGGTGCATTTTAAATGACAGTAGAATTTAAAAGACTGAACAAGATACTTCAGCCAACTGCAAGAAAATAGTTTTTGGTCTTTGTGATAGGCCTTGAAGAAGACAGAGGCCTGAATAACCAAACCTAGGCAATAAAAACCTGTCCTAAATCCAGCTGTGCATTTCTAAAGATCAAATAAGCTTTTCTTTTAGCCTAATCACAGGTTATTCTATGTGACCTTTAGTATTTATATATGTGCAGCAAGGAGTGTTTATTATAGGATAACTTCCTCCTTGGCTAGGTAAATAGAAATCAAGGTTATACATTTGTCCACAACAACTTTGACTAATAAATTCAAGTTTAAATTGGTTTGTTGGGTTTCCAGAGCATAAATTATGTTCTCAAAAGAAGAATCATGGGAATATAATATTTATCTCATTAGGAGATAATCAGTTACTGATTATTTTAGGTGGGAGGATTCTTTGAACAAGGTTAAGCAGTTCCTGCAAAGCAGACTGGAATGTCTCCAAAGAAAACAATCTAACTATTGTAACAAGGATAAACCCAAGACTACTTTCCATTCCTGGTTGTGGGCTAGATTTTGCAGGTAGGGTTGTAATTCGTCAGCACAAATATCTATTGATATGGGCTCAAAGTTCAGTATTAACAAGACTGAAGTTTGAGATTAATTATGTGAGGAAAACTTAATTATCAGAAGAGATATTTAAAAGATGTTTATCTCCTGAAATGTTTAAAGGAACAGCTATTAAATTTTTTTGTCAGTTAAGGTTAGGTAGGGGATGAAATATCCATCAGTTGGTTAATTTCAGAGCAATCAGAAGATCATAGTGTTTAAAAGTAACAAGATGAAGGTAAGAAAGAGCACATTGATAAAACTTTGTTAATTAAAAGTGCATGTCTAATATAATAATATGCAAGAGCAATGATAGAATAAAAAGAAAGAGGCTACTGAAGAATTAGAAAATTAATCTTGTTCTCTTACTTTGCTCAGAAGTTGCCCACTTTCGCAATCATTAACCTGTTCTGCTGTCTTGGGTGAAAGCAGACCACTTCTACAGTTACTTTCTGGTGAATTTCTAACAATCCCTAATTTGAGGTTTCCTAATGGAGCTGATATATTGTAGTCATGAAAAAGTTATTTATGTCTTTTTAGCTGGAAATCATAAATCAAAGGATAAACACTATGGGGTTTTACTGTTACATCAGTTGTTAATAACAACAGATAGAGTCTTTTCCATTGTATTCAAGATCAGTTTTTCTTGATATCTTTTTCAGAAGACCAAATCTCCATGTTCCAGATAATGCAAAGGCTACTTTGGTGATATTTTTGGATATGCAACTTGATCATGTTTGTACTAAAGCTGGAGGTATCATATGGGTTTCTGGCAGCATTTAGTCATATTGGCCAGTAATAGAATAGAATCTCCCTCACAATTCTAAAATTCATGGGACAGTCTATTATTAACTCAGGAAAACTTGGGGTGCCTAGATGTAGTGATTTCATGATCATCAAGGATATAGGCAATACTTTGAGGCTTATAAGTGTTATGCTTTCTAAGACTTTTGATGTTTATAACTGTAGAATTCCATTAGTTATCTTTACAGTTTCTGAACTTTGTGGGAAATAAGGACAGTGAACTTTCTAAGTAAATGACAAATCTTTATGGTTTTAAATAACAGTGGCACATAAAAGTGTGTCCCTTTTACTGTAGAGATACAATGCGATACTCAATATGAGGACTACACAGCTTTCCTGCAAGGAAAATCTCCAAAGCAGCCTAAGAAGAAGCAAAAATAGTCAGAAGATAGTTATAGCCCATTGGGAGGTATTCAAATAGGACTTAAGGGCTGGCTCTTGTCCATGTCCTACCTTTGCATTCTTGACAAAGTTATGTAATTGGCAAATAGGACATTCATAGGAAAATACCCTTAATACTATCCCACCAAGTTTGGTTCAATATCATTGCCAATATATCTCTGCTGTTACGAATATTTTCAAGAATCATTTTTCTAAACTTCAGTTTTCTTAGGGTTATTTTCTTAAGCAATAGTAAACTGCATAAAATTTCTTTAATTTGTTCTGCTTTACTATATGTGGTTTCTAGAGACATCAGGAAATATTTGCTTCCAAAGTATTTTAATGTTATCAATGAACCCATAATCATACCTACTATTAGGATAAATATATGCTCTTTTATAATTTGTCAGTTGGAAGTTCTTGGTGAGAACAATGAATCCAATTGATTAAACTGATGTAATTTCTAGAATACTTTTATATTTCAATAGCAAATTAACATCAGTGATAGCAGAGCATTTTTAGTAATTTTTAGACTTTTTTGAAGTATGAACCATCAACAAACAAATTTAATTAAGGTTTATCCATAGGACTTTTAGAGAGCTTGGGTATGGTGTGGATAGTACTCAACATAGTTAAGAATTATTGGCTTATCTTTCTCCAGATTAGAGAATAAAGGTGGCTGTGTTTAAAGTGCTTCTGCAATAGACAGTGATATGTGAATGGGAGACAACACTAATTCATAGGAGGAAAGGCAACTAATCATGAAGTGGTATTTCCTCTCAATAGAAGAGTCTATAGGACAGAGTATCTTTAAGTTTAGTGGAGATCATCAAATGAAAACAACTGAAGCAGTCACCACTTTTGTTGCTACTGCCTTTATACAAGGTGCATATGCCTTGGCTTTTGGATTTAATGGAAGATTGAAATAAACAATGGCTCTTTGATGGTTCCCATGTAATAAGGGCAGAGGCACTTATTGTGCCTGTACAAACATTTTGTGAACAAACATAAAATAGGGTTTTTGGGAACCCAGAATCTTGGAAACTAATCTGTTTGTAGTTTGTAGACTTTACCAATCTTTGAATTTAGTCATAAGTGTACTTCTTCTTAACTTGACGAGTACCTAAGCACTCTTGCTCTGCGAAAGACAATGTCAAGAGAATGAGAAGACAAGCTGCAGACTGGGAGAAAATACTTGCAAAAGACACATCTGATAAAAGACTGTTACATGAAATATACAAAGAATTCTTAAAAATTAACTATATAAAAATGAGCAATCCATTAAAAATTGGGCCTAAGATCAGAACAGAAATTTCACAAAAGAAGATACAGGTGGCAAAAAAGCATATAAAAAAAATGCTCACATCATATGTCATCAGGGAAATGCAAATTAAAACAGTGAGATACCACTACATACCTATTAGAATGGGCAAAATCTGGAACACTGACAACACCAAATGCTGGTGAAGATATGGAGCAACAGGAATTCTCAATTCCTGTTGGTGAGAATGCAAAATGGTACAACCACTCTGCAAGACAGTTTCTTAAAAAACTGAACCTACTTTGCCCATATGATCCAGCAAATGCACTCCTTGGTATTTACCCAAAGGTGTTGAAAACTTACGTCCACACAAAATCCTGCACAAGGATGTTCATAGCAGCCTTATTCATAATTGCCAAAACTTGGAAGCAACCCAGATGTCTTTCAGTAGGTGAATGCATAAACAAACTGTGGTACATCCATGCAATGGAATTGAAATATTCAATGCTAAAAAGAAATAAGTTATCAAGCCATGAAAAGACATGGAAGAAACTTAAATGCATTTTACTAAATTAAAGAAACAAATTGGAAATGGCTACGTACTGTATAATCACAACTATATAACATTCTGGAAAAAGCTGAACTATGGAGACATTAAAAATAAATCAGTGGTTGTCAGGGGTTGGTAGGGGAGAAGTGATGAATAGGCAGACCACAGAAGATTTTTAGGGCAGTGAAAATACTCTGCATGATCCCATAATAATGGATATATGTCTTTATATATCTGTCCAAAGCCATGGAATAGCCAACACTGAGTGAACCTTAATGGAAACTATGGACTGTGGATGATTAAGATGTGTCAGTGTAGGTTCATCAATGGTAACAAATGTACCATGCTGGTGGGGGATGTCAATAATGGGGGAAGTTATGTATATGTGGGGGAAAGAAGGTATATTGGAAATCTTTGTACTTTCTCCTCAATAATGCTATGAACCTTAAACTTCTTTAAAAAAGTCTTAGTTTTAAAATACACAAGCATTAAAATATATTTCTATTAATAAATTTTTAACATAATTACAATTTTGAGATTTCTAGTCAAATCTAATTATCCTTCTCTTATAAGATGAATGGAGAAATCTTTGTGTTACCTAATGATCATTTTAGGAAAACCAAAAATGATATAGGCAGAGAGATATGTATTATTCATACATATGTATGTATATTCATACATTCATACATATTTCTGAATTTGAGAAAGGTAAAGTTAATAATAGTTTTTAGACAAGATATGGTATATATATTTAAAGAAAAAAGCATTTATAGACACCACTGTAACAACATTCAGAAATAAACAACAATAATTGTTAGAGACTTAACCTTTTTAAAGAGTAAGAAATATTTCCACATTTGTTTAACTATATGTCAAAAGGAAGAGTTAACAGAATATTTTAGTGACAAAAAGGAAGCACTACATATGAGCAGAAAATAACTTAGCCATTTTA
The DNA here is from genome assembly GCF_028023285.1 of Balaenoptera ricei. Classification (NCBI taxonomy): domain Eukaryota; kingdom Metazoa; phylum Chordata; class Mammalia; order Artiodactyla; family Balaenopteridae; genus Balaenoptera; species Balaenoptera ricei. Next base: position 61,674,011 of record NC_082642.1, read on the forward strand.
TAAAATAAATAAAAAAGAAAATAGAAACAATTCTAACTTATTTTATGTATTATTCATAAAACAATTTATATTGAGTTAATTATTAGTATAATTTTATATGGCAAAGATGCATAAACATACAAATAGGGAATAAATTTAAAGCTTTTAACTAAAGCTTTAAAATATAATTAACTATCAGCATTTTAAAGAAAATAATATATGTATCATTACATTTGTTCCCTTGAAAAACTGTAAGAAACTAACACAACATTGTAAATCAACTATAATGCAATAAAATTTAAAAAAAGAAAAACTGTGAGAAATTTCTTAATAAACAAGAATAAAGTCATATCCATTATCTTTTATACATATTCATATTTCTCTGTAATTATTGTAGGTAGTTTGGTCATTCACTTATATTAATCATCAACTTTAAATAATGATTTAAACCAAACAGTGGTTAACCAAATTAATAATTTTCTTTTCTTTCCAACACAAGAAAAAATAAAGCATAACAAACAAAACAAAATAAAAAATGATACAGTGAAAACTGTTTAGCTATTATTTTTCTTCATGAGAAATCATTTTATATTATTTTGACAAATTTTGAGGTGACAAAAAAATAAATATATACATATGATATCACAAAAGACCTTTACATGTTCTCTTAGTTTTAGCCATTCTAATAAATAAGGTAAATTATGTTTAGTGACCAATGTTAAGCACCTATTTCTGCTTAGAAATTGACCTGGTACATAAAGCTTATGTACTAGTTAACATAGTAATTTTGGATAAGGATAGTATTAAATAAACTCTCTAAAGGATGTCAGTCATTAACATTCCATTTATTTATATATGTAATTTTATATATTACATATATTATTTTATATATTTTATATTTATATATTATGTATTATATATACATATAGTTTTTAACAAGTTATAGACACCTGATAATTTACATAACTCATAAACCCAGTGCAGGAAATTCTGGAAGTTTAATCTTAAATCATGAGATACTTTAATCTTAAATCAGTTTAATCCTGATTTTATACAAGCTAAATATTGTGCTGACATTTTTTTTAATGGTAAACTAAATTTTAAAGACTCTTTAAAATCATTCCAAAGGCTCTTCTTCTGTCTTGGAACATTTTCTTTGTATCTAGTAGCTACAAATGAAGGCTATTATGCAAAAATACTTTTCAAAGTCATAAAAAGAAACAAAAAAGTTTAATTACTATCCTTTCATTCTTTTAGACATTTTTGACTGCCTTTCCAGATTAGATATTCCTAGAGTGTGCATATAAGAATACAATCATTTTTTTCTCACCAATCTTTAAGATTTCAAAATTGAGGGAAAAAAAAGCAAGAAGTAAAACAAAGAAAGTGAAGTGAGATGGAGACAACTTCAGACATATATAAGATTATCATTCAGAAGCACTAATGTTCTTTCCTCTGCTAGGAGAAGGCAGAAAATTTAGATGCAGTAGAAGGCATTTTGACATGTATACACAAAAAGAAGAAAAAGTGTGGTTGAATTAATAACTTGGGCCCTTAAAAATTTAACAAGCTGCATACTTAAAAAATAATAATACTTACTAATCCCTGAAGTAGAAACATAAGTGGAATACTTCATATGCTAAGCAAAGTATTTTTCTTCCTTCAAAGCTGTTCTTTGTTTGCACTTCTCAGTAGAACAATTCTGTTCACCTCAAAATTCCAAAAAGTAACCATTGCAATTTCAAATTATCCTAATTAAATTGTGGCAGTCTGAGAAACATAATTTAACATTATAGTAAAGAAATATGAATAAAGGGAATGTTTGGCCTGGAAGAGTCACATTTTATATTAAGAAGGCAACATGAGAACAACAATGACCAATAAGAATGATGTTTCTGCAAACTTGTGTCTTTGGAAATCGACCAAAGACCAATTGACAAAACTGCTGGTTCTGAGCAGATAAAACTGAACAAAGAAGTTCTCAGAAACGTTAATACAAGACTGAGAAAGAAGTTCTTTGTAAGGTTTCAAGTGACGAGAAGAGGACACATTTCTCAAAACTCTGGTCTGAGAAGAAATTAAGAACCCCTCGACCTCAGGGTTGGTTTGAAGAAGCTAATCATGCTACCATTCTCTCAGTTTTCCCCTTTTAAAGATTACAAAACAAAACAAAACAAAACAAAAAACAACCAAAAAACACTCAAGGCAAAAGACAAGTAAACAAACCATAGGAGCAGAAATTAGAAGACTAGGGGAAAAAAATCATTAACAAACAATAGAAGTCCAGACAACCAAAATTCCCAGAGGACTTTATTTCTTGGCAAACAAACAAAACAGAATCAAGCCAACGATGAAGGGTCTCAGCAAAATACTCGTGCCCCATTCATAAGTTTACCATCCAACTATGGGCATGGTAGCCTCATCTCGGCCTCTCCCCAGGGATTGCCTATGTGCACACTATTATTAGGGCTCCTCTGGGCAATGAGGGCTTTAGCTGGATCTTGACAGAACCTCCATTTCTCTCAGAAACCTCAGGGGACACATCTGTAGTCAGACAAAATTGGGATTATGGCATCACTGTGAAGGGGGAGGCTGTACATCATGGGGAACCATAAGGTGTCTCAGTGAGAGAACTTATTATGGGATTTGTGCTTGTGTTAGGTAATTTTTGTGTTTACCTAAGTGGGGTTTGCTACATATTGGACACTGTCAGGAATAGGAGATAATCCCAAATTTTAATCAAATATTGGAATCAAATTTTTAATCAGAAAGTCAGAAGGCCTAAAACTGTTATGATAAAGCAGCAGGAGTCACTCATATTAGCCAGTTTGGAGATTTCTGTAGTTCGGACAATGTTCTGTGTTCCTCAGTGGTGACAAAGAAGTCCCCCTTAGTGGGTGATGTTGCTATAGCCTTGCTCCATTGTAGTCACAGTTGATATTAGTGTTCTGGAATTTTGTGATATTTCTTGTGTTCAACAGGAGAACACATGCATTATCTATGGTTACCTAAATATCAGAGGCTACTTTTCTTTCACAGTATTGAAATTAAAAATTTTAATTTTCATGCAACCACCATCTATCTTTTTTTGAAGAATGTTAGCAGATGAACTTAATAGTAATTTTCTACATGAAGTTGCAAAAGAAGTGTGTCAGTGATGTACTAGATTGCAATGGGGTTGCAATATTCTCTTGACAGGTTATGGAAAGGTATAGAATCCTAGAAAGCGAATGGAACAATGCCTTATTTTAACAATTACAGATGAATGGGACTCCTTTAATTACAGCTTTTGGCAGCAAACAGGTTAAAAAACAGATGCTGGTCAGAGATACATTTCAAAATGTCTCACAGATTGCTCATCACCAATGCATATATAACCCATTTTTAAAGTTAAATTAATGTGAATAAAGAACATTTAGAGCAATATAATGAATTATTTCCTTTAAAAAGATCATAATGTACATATCTATCCTAACTTTGCTTTTTTTTTTTTTAACATCTTTATGGAGTATAATTGCTTTACAATGGTGTGTTAGTTTCTGCTTTATAACAAAGTGAATCAGTTATACATATACATATGTTCCCATATCTCTTCCCCTAACTTTGCTTTATACCAAGGCCACTATTGTTGGTGTATTTTTTTTTTATATGAAGTGTTTGTGTGTTCTTATTCTCTGAATATAAATGCAGTTTATTCCTTTTTAACTCAAAATTTACTTAGGAGAGATTTTATAAAAACTCCAAGCATAGTTTTTTTATGTGTCTAAACTTCTGTGCTTTCAAATCACTTTTCTATGACCTATAAATTAGCAAACTATTTCATGTCTTAAAGCTCAGCATTGCTTATAATGTTCTGAAAACAGACTTCTGTTTTTTTATTATTATGAAAATCTTTGTGTTAGTGGCATATTACCCTGGAGAACTTTGGTTAATTGACCTTTTAAAATTTCAGGTTCAACAATATCTTCCTTCAAAAATTAAATTGTCTCCAGTAGTAGAACTAGAAGAGACCTTAAATTTCATCGATTCTCATCTTTCCTTTCATAGATGGCGTCATTTACTTGTGCAAGGACACATGGCTAGTAAATGCTGAGTAAGCACCAGAATTCAGGCCTCATGATTCTCAGAACATGTTCTTTTCTGTTCATTTCTCTTTCCAATCTCCAAGATTTGCTTGTTTGTGTGTGTATGTGTATGAATGTGTCTTCAGAAATTAATCAACTCCAATCCAAGCCAATGTCTTCATTCAATAATATCGCTATATCTTTCCATCTGTTCCTTCTTTATTCTACAGTATCTTCCTATCCCACATTTTTTCCACCTAGTAGATGGACAGAAAACCTTAAAATGAAAATTAGATGTTACCATTCCCAGGCCCAAAACCCGTCAATCACTTTCTTTTTCTTTTTTTAAAACATCTTTATTGAAGTATAATTGCTTTACAATGTTGTGTTAATATCTGCTGTATAACAAAGTGAATCAGCTATATGTATACATATATCCCCATATCCCCTCCTTTTTGCATATCCTTCCCAACCTCCCTATCCCACCCCTCTAGGTGGTCACAAAGAACCAAGCTGATCTCCCTGTGCTATGCGGCTGCTTCCAACTAGCTACCTATTTTACATTTGGTAATGTATATATGTCAATGCTACTCTCATTTCCTCACAGCTTACCCTTCCCCCCTCCCCATGTCCTCAAGTCCCTTCTCGACGTCTGTGTCTTTATTCCTGTCCTGCCCCTAGGTACATCAAAACTTTTTTTGTTGTTGTTGATTCCATATATATGTGTTAGCATGTGGTATTTGTTTTTCTCTTTCTGACTGACTTCACTCTGTACGACAGACTCTAGGTCCATCCACCAAACTAAAAATAACTCAATTTTGTTTATTTTTATGGCCGAGTAATATTCCATTGTATATATGTGCTACATCTTCTTTATCCATTCCTCTGTTGATGGATATTTAGGTTGTTTCCATGTCCTGGCTATTGTAAATAGTGCTACAATGAACACTGGGGTGCATGTATCTTTTGAAATTAAGGTTTTCTCCAAGTAAGCGCCCAGGACTGGGATTGCTGGGTCATATGGTAGCTCTATTTTTAGATTTTTAAGGAACCTCCATACTGTTCTCCATAGTGGCTGTGTCAATTAACATTCCCACCAACAGTGCAAGAGGGTTCCCTTTTCTCCACACCCTATCCAGCATTTATTGTTTAGATTTTTTGATGATGGCCATTCTGACCGGTGTGAGGTGATACCTCATAGTAGTTTTGATTTGCATTTCTCTAATGGTGAGTGATATTGAACATCCTATCATGTGTTTGTTGGCAATCTGTATATCTTCTTCGGAGAAATGTCTATTGAGGTCTCCTGCACATTTTTTGATTGGGTTGTTTGTTTTTCTGATAATGAGCTGCATGAGCTGCTTGTATATTTTGGAGATTAATCCTTTGTCAGTTGCTTCATTTGAAAATACTTTCTCAAATCTGAGGGTTGTCTTTTCATCTTGTTTATGGTTTCCTTTGCTGTGCAAAAGCTTTTAAGTTTCATTAGCTCCCATATATCAATTTTTGTTTTTATTTCCACTTCTCTAGGAAGTGGGTCAAAAATGATCTTGCTGTGATTTATGTCCTAGAGTGTTCTGCCTATGTTTTCCTCTAAGAGTTTTACAGTGTCTGGCCTTACATTTAGGTCTTTAATCCATTTTGAGTTTATTTTTGTGTATGGCGTTAGGAAGTGTTCTAATTTCATTCTTTTATATGTAGCTGTCCAGTTTTCCCAGCACCACTTATTGAAGAGGCTGCCTTGCTCCGTTGTATATTCTTGCCTCCTTTATCATAGATAAGTTGACCATATGTGCGTGGGTTTATCTCTGGACTTTCTAACCTGTTCCATTGATCTATAGTTTTGTTTTTGTGCCAGTACCATACTGTCTTGATTACTGTAGCTTTGTAGTGTAGTCTAAAGTCAGGGAGCCTGATTCTTCCAGCTCTGTTTTTCTTTCTCAAGATTGCTTTGCCTATTTGGGGTCTTTTGTGCTTCCATACAAAAAAATTCCCATAAATTTTTTTGTTCTAGTTCTCTGAAAAATGCCATTGGTTGTTTGATAGGGATTTTACGGAATCTGTAGATTGCTTTGCGTAGTATAGTCATTTTCATAATGTTGATTCTTCCAATCCAAGAACATGGTATATCTCTCCATCTGTTTGTATCTTCTTTAATTTCTTTCATCAGTGGCTTATAGTTTACTGCGTACAGCTCTTTTGTCTCCTTAGGTAGGTTTATTCCTAGGATTTTATTCTTTTGGTTGCAATGGTAAATGGGAGTGTTTCCTTAATTTTTCTTACAGATTTTTCATCATTAGTGTATAGGAATGCAAGAGATTTCTGTGCATTAAGTTTGTATCCTGCTACTCACCAAATTCATTGATAAGCTCTACTAGTTTTCTGATATAATCTTTAGGATTCTCTATGTATAGTATCATGTCATCTGCAGTGACAGTTTTACTTCTTCTTTTCCAATTTGGATTCTTTTTATTTCATTTTCTTCTCTGACTGCTGTAGCTAAAACTTCCAAAATGATGTTGAATAATAGTGGTGAGAGTGGGCACCCTTGTCTTCTTCCTGATGTTAGTGTAAATGGTTTCACTTTTTAACCATTGAGAATGATGTTGGCTGTGGGTTGGTCATATATGGCCTTTATTATTGAGGTAAGATCCTTCTATGCCTGCTTTCTGGAGGGTTTTTATCGTAAATGGGTGTTGAATTTTGTCAAAAGTTTTTCTGCCTCTATTGAGATTATCATATGATTTTTATCCTTCAATTTGTTAATACGGTGTATTGCATTGATTGATTTGTGTATATGAAGAATCCTTGCATTCCTGGGATAAACCCCACTTGATCATGGTGTATGATCCTTTTAATGTGCTGTCGGATTCTGTTTGCTAGTATTTTGTTGAGGATTTTTGCATCTATGTTCATCGGTGATATTGACCTGTAGTTTTCTTCTTTTGTAACATCTTCGTATGGTTTTGGTATCAGGTGATGGTGGCCTCGTAGAATGAGTTTGGGAGTGTTCCTCCCTCTGCTATATTTTGGAAGAGTTTGAGATGGACAGGTGTTAGCTCTTCACTAAATGTTTCATAGAATTCGCCTGTGAAGCCATGTGGTCCTGGGTTTTTGTTTGTTGGAAGATTTTAAATCTCAGTTTCAATTTCAGTGGTGTGATTGGTCTGTTTATATTTTCTATTTCTTCCTGTTCTGTCTCAGAAAGTTGTGCTTTTCTAAGAATTTGTCCATCTCTTCCAGGTTGCCCATTTTATTGGCATAGAGATGCTTGTAGTAATCTCTCATGATCCTTTGTATTTCTGCAGTGTCAGTTGTTACTTCTCCTTTTTCATTTCTAATTCTGTTGATTTGAGTCTTCTCCCTGTTTTTCTTGATAAGTCTGGCTAATGGTTTACCAATTTTGTTTATCTTCTCAAAGAACCAGCTTTTAGTTTTATTGATCTTTGCTATTGTGTCCTTCATTTCTTTTTCGTTTATTTCTGGTCTGATCTTTATGATTTCTTTCCTTCTGCTAACTTTGTGGGTTTTTTGTTCTTCTTTCTCTAATTGCTGTAGGTGTAAGGTTAGGTTGTTTATTTGAGACTTTTCTTGTTTCTTGAGGTAGGATTGTATTGCTATAAACTTCCCTCTTAGAACTGCTATTGCTGCATCCCATAGGTTTTGGGTCATCATGTTTTCATTGTCATACATTTCTAGGTATTTTTTGATTCCCTCTTTGATTTCTTCAGTGATCTCTTGGTTATTTAGTAGTGTATTGTTTAGCCTCCATGTGTTTGTATTTTTTACAGTTTTTTTTTTCTTGTAAGTGATATCTAGTCTCATAGCGTTGTTGTCAGAAATGATACTTGATATGATTTCAATTTTCTTAAATTTACCAAGGCTTGATTTGTGACCCAAGATATGATCTATCCTGGAGAATGTTCCATGAGCACTTGAGAAGAAAGTGTATTCTGTTGTTTTTGGATGGAATGTCCTATAATTATCCATTAAATCCATCTTGTTTAATGTGTCATTTAAAGCTTGTGTTTCCTTATTTATTTTCATTTTGGATGATCTGTTCATTGTGAAAGTGAAGTGTTAAAGTCCTCTACTATTATTTCGTTACTGTTGATTTCCCCTTTTATGGCTATTAGAATTTGCCTTATGTATTGAGGTGCTCCTATGTTGGATGCATAAATATTTACAATTGTTATATCTACTTCTTGGATTGATCATTTGATCATTATGTAGTGTCCTTCTTTGACTCTTGTAATAGTCTTTATTTTAAAGTCTATTTTGTCTGATATGAGAATTGCTACTCCAGCTTTCTTTTGATTTCCATTTTCATGGAATATCTTTTTCCCTCCCTTCACTTTCAGTCTGTATGTGTCCCTAAGTCTGAAGTGGGTCTCTTGCAGACAGCATATATATGGGTCTTGTTTTTGTATCCATTCAGCCAGTCTATGTCTTTTGGTTGGAGCATTTAATCCGTTTACATTTAAGGTAATTATCGATATGTATGTTCCTATTACCATTTTCTTAATTATTTTGGGTTTGTTTTTGTAGGTCTTTCCTTCTCTTGTGTTTCCTGCCTAGAGAAGTTCCTTTAGCATTTGTTGTAAAGCTGGTTTGGTGGTGCTGAATTCTCTTAAATTTTGCTTGTCTGTAAATATTTTAATTTCTCCGTCGAATCTGAGTGAGATCCTTGCTGGGTAATCTTGATTGTAGGTTTTTCCTTTTCATCACTTTAAATATGTCCTGCTGCTCCCTTCTGGGTTGCAGAGTTTCTGCTGAAAGATCAGCTCTTAACCTTATGGGGATTCCCTTTTATGTTATTTGTTGCTTTTCCCTTGCTGCTTTTAATATTTTTTCCTTGTATTTAATTTTTGATAGTTTGATTAATATGTGTCTTGGTGTGTTTCTCCTTGGATTTATCCTGTATGGGACTCTCTGCGCTTCCTGGACTTGATTGACTATTTCCTTTCCCATGTTAGGGAAGTTTTCAACTATAATCTCTTCATATATTTTCTCAGATCCTTTCTTTTTCTCTTCTTCTGGGACCCCTATAATTCGAATGTTGGTGCGTTTAATGTTGTCCCAGAGTTCTCTGAGACTGTCCTCAATTCTTTTCATTCTTTTTTGTGTATCCTGCTCTGCAGTAGTTATTTCCACTATTTTATCTTCCAGGTCACTTATCTGTTCTTCTGCCTCAGTTATTCTGCAATTGATTCCTTCTAGAGAATTTTTAATTTCTTTTATTTTTTTGTTCATCATTGTTTGTTTGCTCTTTAGTTCTTCTAGGTCCTTGTTAAAAGTTTCTTGTATTTTCTCCATTCTATTTCCAAGATTTTGGATCACCTTTTCTATCATTACTCTGAATTATTTTTCAGGTAGACTGCGTAATTCCTCTTTGTTTGTGTGGTGGGTTTTTATCTTGCTCCTTCATCTGCTGCATATTTCTCTGTCTTCTCATTTTATTCAACTTACTGTGTTTGGGGTCTCCTGTTCACAGGCTGCAGGTTCATATTTCCCATTGTTTTTGGTTTCTGCCCTCAGTGGGTGAGATTGGTTCAGTGGCTTGTGTAGGCTTCCTAGTGGAGGGGACTGGTGCCTGTTTTCTGGTGGGTGGGGCTGGATATTGTCTTTTTGGTGGGTAGGGCCACATCCAGTGTTGTGTTTCGGGGTGTCTGCAATCACCCTCTACTCTACTTGAGATAAAATGTAGAATATTTAATCCTATCTTCAAGATCCTATTGTGTTCGGTCCTGCTCTCCAGTCCCCTCTGGTACCATTCTCATTCTACCAGTACTTTTCAGACTTACTAGTTTTCCTCGTAACATCAAGGTCATCTACCTCTTTCCTGTACTCACTGCCTAGAACACCCTTCCCCAATACTATTTTTTACCTAGTTAACTCCCCCTCCATTCACTCGTTCATTTATTACTTTATCACGTACTTACTGGACACCATTTCTGTACCAGGCTTAGGCACAGGGGATACCTTCATAAGTGAAACGAGCAAAGTCACTGTTATTTTGCCATTGACTCTCCACTGAGTGCTGCTGTGCCACCTGCTCTGTGTTCCATGGGTTGTAAATTGTCATCTTCACCTTATAAAAGGAGCATGTAGCATAATCTGTATCTTTGGCATATTTCCATCAGTTATTTTCATACTTGTGGAAGAAATATTATACTTCTTTTTGCCTGCTTTTGGACATTTTTACATACTCTTAAAGACAATTTATCAAAGTCACTTCTAACTATTTTATATCAATAGTGTTTACTTAATATCTATTTCCTCTGTGCAGTTTAACATATGTAGTCTTTTGAAGCATGATTGTTTTTTCTCCTGCTTCTTTTGTTTGTTTCCTGTCTTGTGGTATTTAATAACACTGACCACAATATAGATTTATTAAATGAATTAATATATATTCATTTTTTTCTTCCAAATTGAGAGAAAGTATTCCTTTGACAATAAGAAGGAAATATTATGGATACATCTAAATAAACTTTTAGATTTCTAAATAAGAAAACCTTATTTTCTTTTATTATTCAGGATATATAATGACTACAATAACTACAGATCATGAATTGGTTGGTGTCCAGAATATTGTATCACTGAAAGCAGATAAACATAGATATTATTTGGCTCCACTTCAAGTAGTATTGAGATTTTATGCAAAATAATGTGTTTTGAGTGAACATAAGCAAATTTAGACAATTAGCATTGTTCTTTTTTTTCTTTTTTTAAAAATAAATATCAGTATCCTCCAATAGTTAGAAGTAAGTGAGTACTGTAGGTTTCCTATCCATACCCTTACTACCAGGACACACCCACTTCCGTAGATGCCACAGTGAAGCAAATAAAAAGAGAGATAAAGAATATCTTTTGGGCTTCCCTGGTGGCTCAGTGGTTGAGAGTCTCCCTGCCAGTGCAGGGGACACGGGCTTGAGCCCTGGTCTGGGAAGAGCCCACATGCCGCAGAGCAGCTGGGCCCGTGAGCCACAACTACTGAGCCTGCGCGTTTGGAGCCTGTGCTCCACAACAAGAGAGGCCACGATAGTGAGAGGTCCGCGCACCACGATGAAGAGTGGCCCCCGTTTGCCGCAACTAGGGAAAGCCCTCACACAGAAACGAAGACCCAACAAAGCCAAAAAAAAAAAAAAAAAAAAAGAATATCTTTCATCTACCATTTGATAGCTCCATCATTCATAAACAGTACTTCCTTCTGTCAAAACCTAGCAAAGGAGTTTGGGAAATATTATTTGCATACCTCTAGCTCCAGTAATTCAGAGAAGGTCATATTTGGGGCGAATACATTATTGGTACATAACTGGAGCACTGGAAGTCTCATCCTGGGTAGAAAAGCATGAAGAGGTCTGTAGATATTTATTGGAATGATTCTAAAATATTTCTAGTCAATGCCACAAATTTCACCAGTAAGAGTCTAATTTTGACTCTCATTATGCTAATGATACAGATAGCTGAAGTGTATTTTCTGCCTCTGGTACATGGTCTTCAAACCCCTTAGAGTTGTATTCCTCATTAGGGAACAGAGTGCCCCAAAGGCATAAATTAAAACTCACCTCCACTGATATCACACTGCCTTTACTAAAAGTAATTAAAATAAATTAGAAATTAATTCAATTCTAATTAAAACAAATTAGAAAACACTTAGCATTATGAAATTGTTTTCTTGCTCTTTTGCTATTTTATTCTAACTTTGCTGTTTCACCATAGGGGTAAGATTATAATCACTACAACAAAACCAATGGAATCAGTTTAATTCAGGGTCCACAGATACTAGCAAGACTTCAAAGAACTTTTCTTCTACTTTACCAGTATTTCACTTACTTCCTCCTCCTGAATGAATGTGAAGAGATAGCTCATGTTTACTCTAATACTTCTTTAGGCTACAATGTATTCCTTTGCTGGTTCCTTTGTTGTTATCTGCACCAAAGACAGCAATATCACTTCAGTGCTGAAATAAATAATTGTCAAGTGACTTCTTACCTTGGTAACTTGTTCAGCTCCATGCTGCTACAATTGTCAATGTTGATATTTGTTATTAATATCCAATGGAACCTTAACAAAAAAATTACTCATTTTTTTGCATCCCATCTTCCTAGAACATAAGTAAGAGTTTATGAAAGGAAATATGATGCACTTCAGGAGTCTAGACATGTTCATTCATGACTGAACCCAAAAACAAATCTAGTTCAGATTGAATTTGGAATCTCTGACATATTTACATAGCTTAATGTTCCAGAAAAGCCCAAAGTGAAAATCTGAGCTTAGTTGTTCGTAGAAGTGCCCTCTTCCAGCTTTTATGTGCAAATGCTAATCAGATTATGAGCCACATGTGCTTTGAAGAATGAAGAGGAAGGTATGATTGCTAGTGGAGAAGTAGAAGGGACAAGGGCACTGGAGGGAATTTTATATCTTCCCTCTCACCTGGCCAAAATCATTCTTTATTTTAGTTTTCCATGTAGAGGATGAATAAAGCCAGTAGTGGAGGGAACCTGTATTTATGAGAGACTTTGTGTATTCCTTTAGGGTCTAGATGACAAATGCCATAACAGAGTTGAGGAAGAGCTATTAAGCTTCCTTACATTCCTCCACTTCCAACAAAACATGGAATAATTGTGGCACTCTGACCTGGGTGTTGTGGCTTTCCCTCAGGTCTTGGTGTTTTCACACATGACACTGACACTGACCCCGCAAGCAGTTGAGGGCTTCCTACTAAAGCAAACATAATGGAATAAACTTAACTCAAAATCACTTGTAAGACACTTAGTATTAGATAGGGTTGAGGTACTAATATGCCATAGACATCAATATTAATGTTACCTTGTTTTTTCTCATTTGTAGGTAAATCAGAATGAATGGATTTTCAAGGTTTGGATAGATTGCAGACATCAACTATAGTAATTCTAAGTGTCATATATCAATCTTACTGTTTTCTTGGTGTCTTAAAATAGAGTATTTTACCAGTTTCATAATTTGTATACAAAGAGTGCCTTCTTCTGGAATCAAATCCATGAAATTAATTTTTTCTAGACTGTCCTTGTGGAAAAAAGATAAAATTAGAAATTCTCTGTAAGTCTTCTGAAAAAAGATATCATTGGCATGCAATGAGGCGAGAAATAAACAATAGTTATTGAAGAAAATTAGTCAATCATTATGCCACAAATATATAATAGGTTTTTTATTTCTAACCAATTTACTAATCAAATTTCCCAATTAACAACTTCTGTAGGAAGATATTAGACTATTTTTGGAAAGACTGTAGCAATGTTTAAGGAAAATCCATTTTATAAGGCAATTTAGCTAGAAATGCTGTCCTTTCCATGTATACAATTATAGTCTTTTGTTATGAACGTTTTTCTTTCTTAAGGCTATTTACAAGACATGAAACTGTTTTACGTGTCTTTTGGGTTGGTGTTAATAGAAAAACATGAACTATACAGATTTCCCCTAAAATAGCACTGTCCATTCCCTTTAGAAACTCAAGCCTTTAAAAAGGTAATATAAATACAATTACAATAAATTAATTATTGTGCACATGGCATTTTACCTGAGAAGACAGATTATCTTGGATAAAATTAGGCAAAAGTGATTCTTATGCTATCAAGCACTCATCTTTAGATCAGTGTGCGTATGTGTGTTTTCATATGTGAGACGAGTTTGCATATACTTGAGTAGTTGTAATTTGGTTTAAAACCAAACAAAAAGAAAGAGAAACTAAATGGGATTTCCGTTTACTGAACTCCTATCATGCCCCAGTCACTGTGATAGATGCTTTACATATGTTAACTCTTTTAATTATTAATTAATTAATTAAATGATGAAGCAAGGAAGTATTATTGCCTATATTGGTCTCTTAGGAATCTATGATACATTGGTTATAATCTTGTTTAAAAATGTGTATCAAATGTTTTAAAGTTTATGAATTAAAATAATAAGTTGCCATGTTTTGATCTATTAAATAAGCTTGTATTAGATTTTCATTAAGTGAAGAATTGTTATAAAATTGGCTGTCTCCTTCATCTCTTGTAGGATATACATATATCTCTTATCTATACATATGCCATGCCATCAAAGGAAAATAAGAGGTGTACCATCAACAGAAAAATTATCTTTGGGCACTTCCTGAAGATAAAGGCATGCAGAAGATGAGATTTTATTAAAGAAAGAAAGAATGGCCTAAAAGGAGTCTCCTAATTGGCTCTCAACTTGCAGGTTCTGATTATGAGTAATAAGATAGAAATTACATTGCAGATGAAATTTCAGAAAAGTGAGGGAAAAAATGAAAATTCAAAAATCTTGCAAAGAGGAAAACAATTATTCACAAAGCAAGAGTTATCAGGTTTCTCAGATTTGAAGTTGATGAAAACATAGAATTATGTACCCAGCCACAATAAGATTTAATTTGAAGGATGAAATAAAAAAGTGAACATAAATATAAGGATTCAGTGTTTGTAATCCATAGATACTCTTCCAAATAACTCATAGATGACATTGTCAAGCCAAATTAAGAAGAATATAAAAGCAATGTTTGGAGTTTAACAATATAGTGCCCAAGGAAACAAACAAAATGATGGAACATATTAATTAAAAAATAATTTAGGACAAAAAATCAGGTTATCTTAAAAAAATGGAAAGACAAGGGAAATGAAAAAATTAAAGCATACCACAGTTCTTGCATTTTTGACTGAGAGAATAGAGATAGTGATTAATTTTACATTTTTTATTTAAAGTGTGTTTATATGTGTGCTAAACGTTTCAGGCTGAAGACTTCAAGAAGGTATCTGTAACACATTATTTTCAAAATATTAAGGGAAAGTTATATAACAAGAAGTTGACCAATGCAATAAACCTCAAAAGCTATGGAAGTGTGTGTGTATGTGTGTGTGTGTGTGTGACCAGAAATTATTGTTAAATAGAAAAATAAGAACACAAGAATAATTCCAAGCATGGCTGTAATCACAATAAGTTAAGGTTAGTTAAAATATCTTATTAGCACACAGGTACACTAGGATTAGGTAAGAAAACAAATTTTAGCTATATGATATTTTTAAGACTTATATCTAAATAAAAATTAGAATAAAAATTAGAAGACTGAAAATGAAGGGATGGATAAAAGTGTTAACCAAAAAAAAAGGAGGTATAGCAACATTCAACAAAATAGCTGAACAACAACAAAATAATTATAAATGATATAAAAGCATTTACCAAGACTTTTGTAACAACTATATGTAGACAACTATAACTAACACACATTTTTAAACTCATTTGAACATTCACATGATGCCAATCAATCAAAAACTTCAAATTCTATGAAGCAGAAAAAAAAAAAAAAATTCTATGAAGCAGAATTCCACACCTCTAAGAATAAAGCAAAAATATTATACAACAACAAAAGCATAGATTTAGGAAGAAAAAAAGCTGTTTAAGTGGTATTTAAATGTCACAATGAAGAAACCACACATCAAAACATATGGATTAGAAGTGGAGTAAAAAGATGAGTGCCAAATGGAGAAAATTATTATTTTACAGATAAAAGTTTAGTATCACTAGAATATAAAGCATTTAAAAAAATTAGTAGAAAAAACTCGAACAATATTCTAGTAAATGATCATGAGATTTCAACAACCATGTCAAAAAATTCCAGTAGACTGTATATATGTTTTAAATGCTTAAAATTACTGCAGTGGATAGAATACTATGTAAAAGCCCATGTGTTCATAATGATATTAACAAAATAATCCCATTGATCACTATTGAGCAATCCATAGTGCTCAGTAGGCAACATCCATCCTTTCTAAACACTGAGGGGAAACAAGGGATAAAATGAAACATTTTCTTTCTTTATTGTGTGAACTGTATTTAATAACCAAATAATTGATGTGGGGAGGTCTTCTATGTAGAAAAAATCCAGTTAATAAAGACTAAATAAATGATAACTGCAGAGCATCATCATTTTGCAGCCTTTAGGAAATGATGGATTTGGACAGTAATTATCATTGGTTGCAAAAAACATTATATAAAACGTTCATGGAAAACTTTAGAATGGATGGATCAAGCGGACAACATATAAACTCACTAAACAATCTCAACATCACAAAAAGAAAGATGACCAGATAGCATATACATTTTCTTATATATTGCAATAGATAATACATTGGACTGCCTATAAATTATTCTTGCCAAAACACTGAATTTGAATCTGATAGAGTTTCTAGATCTAAATATCAATTTACCAGCATTATAGAGGATAGAGGCATATATAAACCAATGCCATGACATTGTAATCAGTCAAATCCAGAATGCAGGACATTCTACTAATAAATGGCAAAAGGAAAGATGAGGAGGGGAAGTAGAGATTTACAGATTCACCAGACTCATTATCTGGAACTTGCTTTATTCTGACTTAAAGAAACCACCTAAGAAAAAAATAAGAAAAGCATGGAAATTAAACAGTATCTGATATTTGCTAATATTAAGAATCAATTTAGAAACTTTTCTGTTAAAAAGAGAAATAAGGATTCCAGCTATTCTTGCTTCTATTCAATATTACACTGAAAGTTCTAGCCAAGTTAATAAGACAGATGAGAAGAATTAAGATGGACACAACCTGTTATCAGTGGATGAGTGCATGATCTGGCCTAAATTTTCTGGAGAATCTATGGCAAAATTACAGTAATAGAGTTCAGAAAGATGACCAGATACAAGATAAATTTTAAAATATATGTCCATAGACTTCTAGTTTCTAGTTCTGCATGTAAGGAGCTTGGAAGTTGCCACTCCATCCTAACAACAAGTAAAGAGCTGACAGACTGAAAAATTAACAACTCTTCTCAGACCATTAAGAGACTGGAGGGCACAGGGCAAACCACTGCCCTCACAAGTGGAGCAGACGAGTGAATACTCTGCCACATCCTGGAACAGTCTCACAAGCTGAATCCACCAGAGGAACTAGTTCTCTGGTAGAAAAATATAAACTGCAATTGAAAAATTTCTGGAGGCTTAGTGCAGGCAACTCTGAGTTAAAAAACTCCAGGGAAATCCAGTCATGGCAGACACCTCACAATATTGGGAGATTTACTTCCAGGAGCTTGACCAGGTTCCCACAGAAAATATCAGAGAAAAATTCCTTCATGTTTCCTGAGAGTAGGGGAAAAGGAACCATTCTGAGATATGTCACAGCACACGGTTCTTAACAAGAACTGCCCTCAGTAGAAACTAGTTAACCAGAGCTTAACTTGCCGGGTTAATATCAGAGCCTAATTGAACTGGGGGAATAGAAATACACAACTCTAGTAGGCTCTAGCCTTCCGTGTAGGAGAAGAGAAATACCCAGCTCTAGCCCACCTTAGCCATCCTGTCCTACCTAAGAGGAGGAGGGGGAAAAAAAAGGAGGAACTCTTGTGAAGGTCACAGTCTAGAAGCACAGGTGCAGTACTTTCTGAATGCCTCATTTAAACCATACAAATGTTTTCTAAATTAGGTGTCACTGTTGTCCTCATTTCATAGATGAGGCATAGAGAGATTACGTTATTTGCTCAAGGTCACCAAGCATATAAGTAGCTGAGCCCAGCATTGAACCCAGGTCTGTTTGTCTCCAGGGTCAATGCCTTATTCCCAAAGTGGTTAATGGTTAATTGTGGAGTAAACATGATACAATGGAGGCCTCAGATTTATAACAAGCAATGATCTTGGTAAAATCTAGTAGATTGATTAGAGTTGATAAGAGTGTGAATGAATTTGAGCAAATAGCTTGAGGTGATGGTAAGATTTAAATAAGAGGATGGGGGTAGCATGGGGATTACAACAACAGAAACATATTACATAGTAAATAGCAAAGATCTGTGGTTTGTAATCTGCTACTGAGTAATCAAAATTTGGCTATTGTCACTGAGGAATTAAATATTTTTTTATGTAACTGTAAATCAAATTTAAATAGCCTCATGTAGGCAGCAGCTGACCTATTGGGTAGCACAGCTCTAAATGCTTAAGCCAATTTTAAAGAGTAGAGAACGAGGAAAAAGTTAAAGAAACATAGTCTTTTAAAAAAAGTTTATACGTAACTAATTAATACTTGTAATACACAAAATTATAAAGACTATAATACAATAATTTCCACAAATATTATAATCTATATTTACATAAACCTTTCTGTATGTTCAATAAATTTGACTAGCTTAAGTAGAATTTTAAAAAGCATGTAATACATTGTAAGAAAAAATTGCTGTTTTCTTAGAAATAAACAGGGAAACAAATCAATGCAAATAAACCAACTTTTTAATTTTAAACATATTATCTAGAAATATTTTCAATTTCAAAGTACACATAAAAATAATCTCACTCAAATTTCATTGTTTCTTCTTAAATGTAGAGAAATGTTGGGAACTAATTTCATTTAAAAAGGACTAAACCAATAAATACACCATTACTATGAGTAAGAATTCCAAATCTCTGATTCTGTTGCAGAGAAAAGGTCATTTAAAATAAAACAGAGCATATTTGATTACCAAGTAATACTTTTCTTTTAGTGAACTGGAATTCTGTAAAACCATTGCATAGACAATATCATATACCCCATGTATCTATAAATAAAATTATTTGCTTATGTTATTTATGCCTAGATATCTATGCATTTTATTTTTATTAAATAAATCTAATTTATTTTAAATGTGATTATTCATTTCCGAGTCTTTAAGGTTATTTTCTACTATTTGTAAATAATTGCTTTTATTTCTTATTTTCTCCAACTTTTTAAATTTAGTTTACTAAAATGTGGAATGACATCTACTAATGAAACATTTGTCTTTTAATTTGGATGGAAAGTCTTACAACTTTTCAGCTTCTTGGGAATCAAATTGTTCATGCAATCATCATTCAATTTTAAAAATTCTTGTTCTTTTACAATCTAAAAGGAAAAACTTCTGAAGGGAAAAAAAAAAGGCAAAGACTCCAATACCCAAACAAAAATAAAACTGTTTTGGAGACTTTTACTCTAAGGTAATGTTCCATCTTAGCATTGCTCAAGGAACACTGAGTAATGGTATGCAGTAAATAACTTCAAAGAACATTGAAAATAACCATCTCAATATTTCAGTAGACTGATTATAAAGAGAGAAGATGTATGAATGTCAATAAAGCATAATTTATTACGGAATATATTTGGCAACATATTTCTGTCTGTGGTTATCGTTATATACGTTTCACTTTCAGAATTTAGATAATGCTAAAATTTAAGATAAAAATTCTTGATGGTGATTATTTCTGAGTAACTGTAAACACAATAAAACACATTTCACATGAAATAAATATTTCTCAGTTATTCAGCTCTTAAAGTTTCTTATAATGGGGAGCATGGCTTAAAGTGTCAGATCATATGATGTTATTTTGAAGAGACCAATGTTAATTTATTAAACTAAAAAATGAGTCCCTTCAATGAGTCCCTTATGATAATTCTTAGAAAATAGTTTTACTTTTAATTTAAAATATACTAATGATTACATAGTAAATTTTATATAAGCATAAAATAACTGTTCAATTATATATTTACATATGATCATATGTGATTTTATAATTGACCTTGGTTTGTTCTATAAAATGGAGGGCTTAATCCTCTTAACTTTTAAATTGGACTAAAATTCTTCCCATCACAATTTTAGTTTATTAATTAAATATATATCATTCATATTTGTTTTCAAATCCATGTAGAAAGGGTTGATAAAGAACTTACAATACACCAGAAGCATTTAGAATATAAGATAAAGAGAAAAGATAATGAAGCCTTTTTTCCCATGAAATTTTTTTCTTCTGCTTATACTAAAAATCTACTTTTCTATAAATAGATCTCTATTCTTAATGGGGCAGTTGCCTAAGTGTCATCATGCTGCTCAACTCTCCATAGCACCTTTTTTTCCTCTTCTATTAGACATGATCATTATGTTTGAAATACTGGATAAAAAACAAAACACAAACAAAAACAAAACAACACCCTTTTTCCTCCTCTCATAATGCAGCTCATTCACAGGTATGCCAAATGCTGTTTAGAGTTGGCAATGAACAAACTCACCACAGAACCTAAGGTTTTAAGAGGTAGTTTGAGCTTTGTCAACTAAATTGATGCTGCCTTTCTCGGCTCATCATTTTATTATGTAGTGTTTAATCAAACTGGACATTAAATTTTTTAATAATGTTTAACCAATAAAATGTATATGCCATCTTACAATATATTAAATCACTACATAGGAAATAATGGATTTATCCATCTTAGGCATGTCCAAAGTTCTGATTCTTTCAAATCATTTCCCACTATTCTCTACCACATATTACCTTTAATGTATCATGTTCATTCCCAACTCAAAATAATTATTTCTATTATTGCCTCCCCTGAAATGTTTTTATCCTTTTACTCTTTATATTACTGTTCATACTTAGCCATAGCTGCCAATAAAAGGTTTCTGCAATTGATTTTTTTTTCCAGCCTCCTCTGCCTGACATTAGTGTCTCATTCCCTGAGCTCTGGATACATCTTTGTGTTATGACATACCCACATAAAAACATGTCTCTCTGAATTGGTTTTAAATATATGGAAAGCAAGCCCTGAATCTAATTTAGAAAATGAAAATTCTTCAGTGCTTAGAATAGGTAGACTATACACATGAATGGGCTCAATAAATACCTGTGTAGTGAATGTATATGGCATTCAAATTATAGAGGGATAGAGAAATGTATTCTTTTTTTGTCAATTATGAATATAGAGAACGCTTAAGTTTTGTCTACTTCTGAATGCACCCTTGCCACTGGAACTGGTGCATTCCAATTCCAATGCTTATGACATTTAATATTTTGGCTTCTAAATGGATATAACATTTCACTATACATGCCATCATTAGATTACTTTTATCTTAAATAGAAAGAATATTTTATTTTTGAATTTTAAAAGGTCATTTTTCCCTTACCTGACTAAACCACATCCTGTTCAAATAATTTTATTTCCAGTTCCTTCTACTGGAAATTGAATAAATTGAAGCACTGTTCTTTCATAATGTATGATAGGCTTGTAAAAAATGGCTGCAACTTTACTGCAGCTGGGGGAAAAAAAAATCTATAAATCAATCAGTGGCAGCTTCCCTAGTCAAAGATAGCTGTATGTCTTTTAAAATTTTAGTGAAGATCAAAACTTTGTCATTTCAGTGCATCACTCAATTTAACATCACTCAATTTAACATAATGTTCTCTGGAGAATGATGCAGGATAATGATATGCTAACTGGAAAGATGTAATGACAAATGTCTGGGATAGAAGCTATCCTGGTTTGAATTTTTTTCTTTTTAAAATGCAAAGGGTCTTATATAGGCTTCTGAATATTGTTCTGTGATAACTAGCTAATAAAAGTATAGCCTCATCTGTCAACTGGAAATGATGACACTTCTGATAAAAAGTTAAAGATACCATCTACGATAGACGTTTAATAATATGAATAACTCTTCAATTTTACTGTTTTTGTGCTGAAGCTGTACTGATACTGCAGCTCCATTAATGAATGTAAAAAATAAGCTTCAACAGTAAAGACAAAGGAAATACACCTTGAATCACTGATTAGGACATACCCCAAATTCATTTAAATCTTATAAAAATTTGATTTAGAGATTTTATTTATATATACATTTTATTTATATATAAAATTTATTTATATATATATTTATATTTATATATATATAAGTATATATATTTATATATATATATCTCCTTTTTTGTAAATAGATCTTGATTGTATGCAAACACTAACAATTGATTTTTTTTTTTAAATTTTTTATTTTATTTTATTTTATTTTTTTTCTTTTTTTTTTTTATCTATCTGGTATCTAGATGTTATCAGTATATTCATTACATTTAAAAAATAAAATAAGGATTACATTATATACATTCTGTCATTTTTTTCTTAATATATAGAGACCATATTTCTACATCATTAAATACCTCTCCATAACATTTAAAAATGACTTCATATCTTATTGTCAGGAGGACAATACAAGTATATTGTTAGAAGTTTCATATACTGTACATGAAGTTGTATAAGATCACTGGAAGGTACGTTCTACAAACCCTAAAGCAACCACTAAAATTAGCCAAGTAAAGGAGCTATTATAGAATCATAAAATAATTAATTACAAGAATCAGAAAAAGAGGAAAAGAAAACGAAGCACAGATGAAACAAATGAAAAGCAAATAGCAAGATGATAGATTCAAACTTAACCATATCAGTGATCACATTAAGTGTAAATGGTCTAAATAACATAATGAAGAAGAAAATATTGCCATATCGTATAAAAAAGTAAGATGGAACCATAGCCTGCCTGCAAGAAGCACATTGCAATATACGGACACAAATAGCTTAAAGTAAATAATGGAAAAAGATTTCTGTTCTAACACTAACCAAAAGAAACCTGGAGTGGTTATATTAATATCAGACAAAGTAGGTACTAGAGCAAAGAATGTTACCAGGGTAAAAGAAGGTCATTTCTTAAACTTAGAGGTTGACTCATCAAGGGGAGAGCCTAACTTATCTGGCTTAAATAATGAGGACACATGATCTCACATGACAGGGAATGCTGAGGTATCTGGTTCCAGGGTTGGCTAGTTCAACAGCTCAAAGACATCAAAGACTCAGGTTATTTCTGCATTTTTGCTCTGCTATCCCCAGAATGTCAACTTGGTTCTTAGACTGGCCTCCCTCATAAATGCAAGATGGCTGCCATCATTCTAGGAGTTGCATCCAGAGGAAGAAAAGGAAACTCTTTTTTTCCCAATTGCCCTCAGCAGACTTTTCCTTAAGTGTCATTTATCAACACTGGGTCAACACTTGTGCACCTGCAAACTAAACCAAACTCTGGCAAAGGGAACGGTATTACTAATTGGCTTAGACCAGCACTTAGCAAAATTTTTCTGTAAAGGGTCAGATGGCAAATATTATAGTTTTGCAGGCCATATGGTTTCTGTTGCAACTACTCAGTTCTGCAGTTGTAGCACAAAAACATTCATAGATGATACGTAAATGATAACATGGTTGTAGTACATTTTTATATCAATTGATATTTTTTATTGAACTTATGTATCTGTTTAATAAGTTTCTCCTGTGATATCAAACACTGTATTTCTCTATAATTCTTACCCAATATATGTGCTGAGTTCTTCCTGGTGTACATAGAAAGTTACTGAGTGACGGACTGCAAAATCATTAAGACTGAATATCTCCTTACTACAAAAGAGATCTTCAATTAATGTAGATTAATTTTTCACAAAAAAAATCACAAAATAAATATTATACTTTTGTAGGCCAATGGGGGTAAAATTTTGAAGGTGAAGTTCATATTTTAAGAAGCAACATTCTTTTCTCCCTTTTATCTTTACAAACTCATTCATTATCCCTCCCCTACCATCTTCCCACAAGAAATTTTATTATAGTCTTCTTGCTGCACTGCTCATCAATTCCTCTCTCATTCTCCCACATTCCTCATTTTACTGGTTAGAGATTTTCAGTCCTTTAGACTGCAGTGATATGCTAGAATTTGACTAAATATGATGCTCAATATCAGGAACTGAAGGAGAGTTTTCCTGGAATATCAAAATGAGATACCCAGGGCTTCCGTGGTGGCGCAGTGGTTGAGAATCTGCCTGCCAATGCAGGGGACACGGGTTCGAGCCCTGGTCTGGGAAGAACCCACATGCCGCGGAGCAACTAGGCCCGTCAGCCACAACTACCGAGCCTGTGCGTCTGGAGCTTGTGCTCTGCAACAAGAGAGGCTGCGACAGTGAGAGACCCGCGCACCGCGATGAAGAGTGGCCCCTGCTCGCCACAACTAGAGAAAGCCCTCGCACAGAAACGAAGACCCAACACAGCCATAAATAAAGAAGGAAGGAAAGAAAGAAAGAAAGAAAGAAAGAAAGAAAGAAAGAGAAAGAAAATTAAAAAAAAAAATGAGATACCCAGATATCTACTGGATTCCCATATATCTTTGGGTACCCAAAGTGCTGCTTTACATCTTTTGCTGCAGAGAACAGTGTCCTTTCTTATTGAAAAATGATCTGTTTCTTACGCCATTAAGTTTTATTACTCTAATGTACTTTACTTGTGACAACAGCAAAGGACTCCAAAGACACTGTAATTGAACTAGTGTGACTCTCTGCTTACTCTTCTCACCTTGGGAAGTCATGCTATGTGATATTTACATTGATTACTAATACAATGCGACATATACAATCTAAATGCCTAACACAAGACCTAGTATTGTGACTCAGTCAACACTAAATGAATGCAAGCTGGTGAAAATAATGTTGTTATATTTCGAACTGGCTTGTTGGTTTGCAACCTCCTTGGGAGCTGCCCAAGTGTAATCGGCAACCGCCCCTGTATGTGGAGGGCAGGGAGAGACTGAAGAAAAGGCAGACTACATCAGATTGGTAGGTGGCAGTTTTAACAAGCAAGGGAACTTATGATGCTTGTCTTGGGCAGCGACAAGATTAATAGATTTCTTCACTTACTGGGCAGAATCTTAAAAGTTTATATAGAGGTCTTAACTGGATTCAATCGCATGCCCAGTTCAGACAGCCTCAACACCACATTCCTATTTCAAAGCTGTATCCTTGGAGTAGCTTCTGGGAATGGGGGAAGCAAGCAGCACACACATTCCAAGGACAGGGGAGGTGGTGGGGAGCCCCCAATTGCTCGGGTTCAGCTCGTGGGTCAACTGGCAGTCACACCTTCTGATGACCGCCTCCAACATGGCTTTGAATAGAAATTATACAATAGGAACACTAAAGAAACAGATAAAATTTAGTTCAAATTATTGCAAGTGCCACATAAATAGGTAAAGTAGACATGTAAATTTGTGCACAAGAAATGATAAAGTTTCCAATACCTAAATTGTGGGAAAAGTAAATGTGGATTGGAAACATGCACAAGAAGCTGCCACTGTCAAATATTGCCTTGAATATGAATTATGAGAAATGCATACCAGACAAAAAGTATTGTGTATGCATGTGTGTGTGTTTGTGTGCTTGTCATAAAACTCCTATTCAGCATTTTGCATTGGAAAATATCTGTTGATTATCATATTTAGAGACCTTATCTTGTAAAAAGGAAGAATACTAGAAAAATATAGAATGAATGTTCTGCTTCTTTGCAATTCTAAGTGAGATAGTCTTTGAAAACTCATAATTCAGAGGAATTCATAGTAAAGAGCATCTTATAAATGAGATCAAATGATAAAAAAAAAATGGTTGGTGATGAAAAGATATCAGAAAACTTGAGAAGCTTGTGACACCCAAAGACGCAGCTGGTAACTCTCTGGAACATTGCTATAAACTCTCATTACCCTAGCTTGATGACAATTGTTCATGCTTTTCACAGCTGTTTGAATTGCCAGAGCAGCTGTTACCTGCAAAAGATTATTTGAAGAGATTTGTCTCCTGTAGACCAGTCAATAGCCCTCTTAAAAAGACTGACATGCAGAGAGCGAATAATTCAGCAACAGAAGTAAAACAGATACTAAATTAGGTCTGAGGTGTCAATTAAAGAAACATTGATAATTCATGGGGATTAGTGTTTTGATTTCTCAAACTTGTCTCTCTCAAACCACTAAAGTGATTTCTGTAATCAATTTCTCCCTCCTTTAAAGGAAGAATAACTTTGGAAAATTTATAATTAATCGTGATTTGGTATCTTACATAGATAAGTTGTCTTAATTACTTACTATCCTGATAACTGTTAAAACTGAACACTGATTTTTTTTTTACATTTTTTGAAAGAAAAGAATCTTCGCAAAATTATTTTTGAGAATTTACAAACATTTTAAATTCTTTAGTTAATTTGTAGACCTTTAGCATTGAACAGATGATCATGATCTGCTGAAAGTTCACTGGTAATTTTCCACCTGTCACGGAACTCTGTTTTGAAGACACTATAAATGGCTAATTGTTATTGATAGCATTATTTTTTATCTTTTTTATCTTATTTAATCTGTAGATATTGAATTTGTTTGAATGATCTTAATGAAGTTCAAAACACTGTGTCAAGTCCAGAGAATTCTGTTGTTCTGTGTGCCCTACAGAGTTATGTAAATTAGGTCTCTTTTCTTTAAGCCCTTTAATACTAAAGGTCTTTCATGTAAGAGTATTCCTTTTGCTCTCTCTAATAATACAAGTGTGTAAGAGAATTTTGTGAAGGCTTTTCAAGAGTTTTATTCACTTCCTAGTAGCCTCTTCAGTTGTGCACACAAAGGATGATATGGAAAAACAATGAAGAGGGTTTTTTCCTGTAATATTAAAAGATGGCAATTTGTAAAGTTTAAAATAACACTTCAAGTGACTGAGTTCACTATTTATTAAGGCGCAGGGTGGGGTTAAATATACTTATCTTATACTCTCAGAAAGTAATTTTGTTATTATGATCATAGTTTTTGTCATGAAATAGCTAATATGTTTGTTCCATCTTTATAATTTGTAGCTAATTTTTTTCTTCATAGTGGAATGTCCATAAAATTTAAAGTAAATATTTAAGAATAGTGACATAACCTAATCATAATATAGTCCTTGTTATAGGGCATCTATACATCTATATATCATATTTCTTGTAAAATTTAGACATGTAATTGCATTCAATGGAGACATTCTGAAATGTAGATATAAAAATTTATTTCATTTTTTAAAAACAGTGTTGATGACTTCAATTCTATAAAAAGAACACTTTTTATAGAACCACTTTTAGAATTGGTCAAAGTGTTTTCAGTATTTGGATTTGTACAACAGAGTTTAAAATTGGAATTCATATGATTACTTATTTTAAAATAAGTCCCATTATTTTGAGATAATGAAGCATTAATAGTGCATTTGGCATTTCTAAAATAACTAGTCTTGACTAGGGAATGGACTACAAAGAAGAATAGGGAACAGACATAGCCTAGGAGAATTATGTTGTCTATATTTGACTTAAATTTTTAGATATTTTTACTTTGTTATAGTTTTTTGCTGATTTGTTTGCCCTTCAGGGAAAATAATTATTTTTCACTTAATTCTAAGTTTAAGACAAAAGTGTGAAAATGTAAATAAAACTAGTCTTTCCTCTTCCATTTAAAATTTGTCATGTTTGCTATATTTTGGCTATTCTAGTAAATGTTTCATATGTAATAAAATATTCAATTTTCATAGCAACCCTAAAATATAGATATTATTATTATTTTGATTGTTTGAATTTTAATTTTGGCAGTAAATTTGCATATACTGAAAAGCATAAATATTAAGTGTAAAATTTCATGAATTTAGACAAATGGAATCAATAACCCTCAGTAATCAATAATCCTCTCAGAGTATATATATATATATAGAGAGAGAGAGAGAGACACACACACACACACACATTTATATACACATTTTATATATATATATACACATATATGTATATATGTGTATATATATATACACATATATGTATATATGTATATATGTATATATATATATTTATACACAGTCACACAAACACACATATACATTTTTTTTCTCCTACTCCCAGAAATTTCCTTATATTTTTTTTCTTTCTGGTCAATTCATCTACCAGAAGCAACCACTGATCTTTTTTTAAATCATAGATTAAATTGTCTCTTTTCTAGGCATTAATAAAAATAGAATCATATACTCTATTGTGCCTGGCTTCTTGTGTTGAGTATAGTGTCTGTGAGATCCATTAATGTGGTTGTGTATTAGGCATTGTTTTAAGTGCTTGATAGTATTCTACTCCCTGAATTTATCAAAATCTGTCTATGCATTCCCCTACTGATGGTTGTTTGGATTGTTTCCAGTTATAAATGATTATGACCATTTCTATACAAGTTATTTTGTCAATATATGTATTTATGTTTCTTGGCTAAATACTTAGGGATAGAATTGCTGAGTCAAAGGGTAGGTGCATGTTGAATGTTAAAAGAAAGTTAAGACATTCAGACCTGGGCTTTTCCTTGTGAACAGACTTTGAGTACTAATTAATCTCTTCACTTACAATAGCTCTATACAGATTATCTATTTCTTCTTAAGTTTGTTTGGTAGTTTATGTCTTTCTAGGTATTTGTCCATTTCATTTAAATTATTTAATTTGTAAATATACAATTGTTCAAAATATTTTTTATACTTCTTTGTATTTCTGTAATGTCCAAGTAATGTCACTTCTTTGATTAATGACTCTTGTAATTTGAGACTTCTCTTTATTTTTCTTGGTTAATCTAGCTAAGGTTTGTCAATTTTGTTGATCCTTTCAAAGAACAAACTTTGGTTTCACTGATTTTCTTTTTGGTTTTTCTATTCTCTACTTCATTAATTTCTGCTCTAATCTTTATTCTTTCTTTTCCTGTGCTTGCTTTAGGTAATGTTTGCTGTTCTCATGTCTTTTTGTACCTCTAGTCCTTCTCTGCCGCTTTATTTTGTGTTAAGTGAATATTTTCTAATGTAGTATTTTAATTTCTTTAATGATTTGTTCACTGTTATTTTTTTGTTTTGTTTTGTTTTTTTGCTTTTCTTTTTGTTTGTTTGTTTTTTAGTGATTGTGCTAGGATTTCCCATATATATCCTAGCTTACCAGCTTCAGATTTATGCTATATTTGAAAAGGTATTTTTAGTGTCTTTTATAAGTACAAAACTAACTTTACATGTGTTCTTTCCTTATTGATGTGGATTCCTAATTACCACTGGGGTCACTTGCTTTCTGCCTGAAAAACTTCCTTTAGTATTTCACGTAAGGCAGTTCTGCTCCCAGCAAATTCTCTGTTGTTTTTTATTTTTATCTTTGGCTGCGTTGGGTCCTCGCTGTTGTGCGCGGGCTTTCTCTAGTTGTGGCAAGCAGGGGCCGCTCTTCGTTGGGGTGAGTGGGCTTCGCACTGCGGTGGCCTCTCTTGCTGCAGAGCATGGGCTCCAGGCGCGCGGCCCTCAGTAGTTGTGGCACATGGGCTTAGTCGCTCCGCGGCGTGTGGGATCTTCCCAGACCAGGGCTGGAACCCGTGTCTCCTGCATTGGCAGGCGGACTCTCAACCACTGCGCCACCCGGGAAGTCCCAAAATTCTCTGTTTTTATTTAACTATGTAAGTTTTTATTTTGCTTTCATTTATCAAAGGTAGCTTTTCTGGATATGGATTCTCAGTTGAGATTTTTTTCTTTGAGAATTTTGACTATGTTATGCCACTCTCCTCTTGCCTGCATTGTTTCTGCTGAGAAGTTAGCTCTTAATCTCATCAGGATTCCCTTGTAACACCCAGTGATTAGAGCAAACATGTTTCATTGAAATACTGAGCTGTTTCCAATAATAGAGAAAACTCTGGATAGGTTGGTTTTCTTGAGAGATATTTCTTTTTTTCTAGGGAGCTCTGGGATCAGTATAACTGCTGCAATTTTTAACTTATGGGAAACTATCCTCTATGAAAGAAGTGTTTCCATTATATCCTTATAGACAGAGGTCCAGAATAAAAAATCCCAGTCTTACCCTTCACAACTATTTTATTAATTTTGCTTTATTTACTTTTTCTCATTTTTATTTCTATTTGATTTAATTTATTTACTTCTCTCTTTACCACATCTGCCTCTATCTTGTCTTCTCTGTCCACTAAAAAGAGTATCCAAACAAGACTTTCTGCCTCCAGTTTTTGTTTGTGTCTAGCTGTCTTCCACATTGCAGTGAGTTACCTTACTGCTATGCAAAGTTGAAAATACTTTTCCCTGCTTAAAAATTTTGGATGACTTTCTATTGACCCTATGATAAAAACGAAACTCATTTACTGTTTAGAAGGCTTTCCAATATCTCATTCTTATCCATTTATTTTCTCTTACAGCTTGACTCCCTTCTCTTCACACTCAGCTGAACTCTTTTCATTCCTTGAATACACCATATTCACACCTACCTCTGAGCTTTTGTGTATCTTTCCCCTGTGTGGAATTTTATCTTACCTCTCCTTTTTTTTAGTGTCTCAGCTCACCTGACCTGTACCAGTTTCAATGTCGCTCTTTCTAAGCAAATTTTTGTATATAATTCCCACCCTAGTTGCACTCATAAAAACATAATTTTCCTGTTAAAACATTCACCTGTGGAGGTAGAAACCACTGGTCCCTTGTACACTATTGTTTTCCACAGCTGTCACAGTGCTTAAAACAATAGTAAACCTGTTTTAAAAAATAATATCTCCAATGACTGGCTAATCTTTAAAAATAATTGGACATCAGGAATTTTGAAAATACCGCATACTTGAGAATAGATGCTCTTGAAGTTCTAAAGATGTAATCTGAAGATTTGATGCTGCAAATAATTTATATAATTATTCACATATATTTAAATTTAGTAGAATTTACCAAAATGCGATTCATACAAAATGGTGGTTCAAAACTCCAATGAATTGTTATGTAACTATGAAACCTAAAGAGCAAACTTCAACTAAGTTACATTCTCATGTAGAAAGCATATAGTAAATTTGCATTCTCCTTCTGATAAGAATATTACTACAATATTAAAATTTTTATTTTGAAAAAATGAAGCAAAACTTTACATATGTCTTTGATTGAAGAGTTACTAAAACATAGTTTTCAAAATGTATAAGACTGATTTTGGCTCTTTATCAGAAACCTCTTATTTTTCACTTCTATTTTGGGTAATTTTACTGATTTCCCTACTTTCATCACTTTTTTTTTTATGGCAGTCTGTGAGGTTTTCCTTGGCTAGTTAGAATAATTATACATTTTATATACTGGTAAGGTTATTTAAAATAAGATCAATGAGACTATATTCAGTGGAACATTTACAGGACAAAATTTATGAGTAAATTTAATTTTTCAGTTGAAGTTTTTAGTTTGCAGAAGAAATAAGATTCATATTGTGTTCAGAAAGAAATCTCTTAGGATTACTGACTTACTTTTTCCAGTTTGTAGAAACAAATAAGGCAAAAAATCTCAATCATTTCTTATAATCAGGTAAAATCATGCCAACCATATAATGGTACAGATGTAAATCAGTGAAAACACACAGTGTGTATTTGATAGGTGTTATTATGTGAATAAATTCCTTTCCCCACAACAAACATTAAAGAAGTAGTGCAATGATCACAATCTTGTTGTTTTATTTAGAAGAAAATAGTAATTTTTTGTTGCTGCTAAGGATATTAACAAAACATCCTGTTTTCCTTTCAATATATTCACTGCATCCGAAAATGGACTCATTTCCCCCAAACTAGTTTTCCTCCTATATTATGAATCTTGATTAATGACACCTCATCCACATTTAACCAACTTGCCAGCTTGTCTTACATCACCCTTTTAATTCAATAAATTGTTGGATCCTTTTTATTCTCCCATTTTAATCTTTATTGGTTTCATTCTTTCTTTATTTCCTTTATTACCACCTTCATCCAATCCTTTCTATTTATCCTTAACTTCTGCAATGGATTTTTATGCAGAATATCTTGTTGTTACTCCATTTTTTCACACTGCTGTTAGAGTTGCCTTCCAAATCTTGTTACTTTCCCTTTTAAAACTTTCAGTGACTCCCTCCAACCATCAAGATAATGTCTAATTTCCTTAGTGTAACCCAAGATGATATTCTTTATTTGACTACTGTATAAGCTGTTTCAAGCACACTGATCAATTTATTCATTCTAAAAGAAGTTTTACATAAAGAAAGCAAGAAGATTTATTTGTGTATAGTGGACAAAAAGAAAAGCATGTTACTTCCTCCTTTTATTCCCTCACATATCTCTTACCTTTGGTTCCAAAGTCAGGTGATTTTGCAGTCTGGTTTAGCATAGATATCTTTTCTTCTTCAGGATAGATATGGTAATAGATATAACATTAGGGAATTCTGTTAGATCATGCCTTGACTGCACAGGGTTCTTATTTTTAGTTGTTTCATTCAAAAGTGAAAAGCTATTTCTGGTCATCATCTGAACACATAAGGTTATATGACAACTGGATTCAGTCCTCTATTGCATGCCTGTTTCTGAATTGGTAACTTATTAGTTCCTAGTGCATTCAACCAAGAAGTGGAATTTATTTACTGTTGGTTTATTTAATTATTTATTCCTGAGGCTTACACTGTTGTGTAGGGTCTTATTTCTTATTTGCTCAATTCTACTTGCATAATGAGACAATCTTATTAACATTTAAAAATGGAATATTCTTGTAGTTGACACTGGATGATCAAATTGAGGACGTAAATTTTTCTTTCTTTTACAGTTCAGGATGTTCACTTGTATGATAGGGACATGGTTAGTTTCTATTTCAAGTCAGATTTTTCCATAGAACTAACTGTAAAGTATGTATAGTGAGAAGGGAAAAGGGGATTCCCCAGAACTCATAAAAATTATACCATTGCAGATTATTTTTGTTAATTTATTGAAGTTTCTTATTTCACTAAAATTATCTATTTTGTCACAGATATTTTCTCATATAAGGGTGGTTGTTTGACTTTATTCATAGTGTATGATATCATCTAACTTCCATTCCAAAGTCTTTAGATTGTTTTCAGGGTTCCTTTTTCAGCACTATGACTGGTTGACTGTTATAGAAATAAAATGCTTATAATTTGGAAAAAGACTTTAAATTATAAGAAAGAATATTATAGTAAAAATTTTGCTAAAATCATGGCAGAAATTCTAATTCATATAAACAGCACTTGTTTCAAACTAAATGTACGTAGTTTGGTTGCCATTTTACATTTGCCAGCTGAAGCTGATTCTTCATATGGGAATAGTGTATATATGCAGCTCCTAATGATTTGGGCTGGCAATCTTTAGGTTATGCACTTACAGATGAATTTTCAAACAAAATTTGCATTTGAATTATTTCAAACTTTATGAAAAAAGAGAGATATGGTAGACCTATAATACAGTATTTCAAATGTGCTACATTCTCCAAAGTCAGCTGCTTAATATTCCTCTCTTCTCTGTACTTACATGTGCTGTGTGCTATCAAGAGATGGAGTTGGTTTCCCTTTTTCTTGTATCTGGATTGAACTTGTTTTGACCATTAAAATGGACAGAAGTGACAATGTTCCCATTCCTTTCATAGCTCATAAGATGTCTGGTAGCTTCTGCTAGATGACCATCTATCCTTCTAGAGGAAGAGAGATCATGAAGAGGGAAATCAAGGCTCACAGCCAGCATTAATTGCCAGGCATATGAATGAGGCCTTTCTGGACACCAAGCTCCAGTCAAGTTGTAAGTTGCATAAATCCTCACGCATGGCCCAGATAAATCGTGTGCAGCAGAACCCTGCAGGAATTCTTGACCCCCAGAATCATAAAAAATAATATGTAATAGTTTGAAGATTTTGAGGAAGTTTGTCATAATTTGATGTATGTATTATGAGCATTCACTTTAAATGAGGCTATATTGTCTCTGCAATTCATAAACAGATTATACTCTTTATTTTCTCCTTAGATGAGATAATCAGAAAGAAAATTATAAGTAACCTAATGTATATTTTTTCCTGTTTTCCTGGTAACTATTCATAATATTGTCATTCTTTTAAAATATTTCATATTTCTCTTTTATTTTCTATGTAGGTACATGTTATTCATACAATTTAATTCCCCTGAAGTATATATGCTAGTTCTTCTTCTTTAACTTCTGCTTGCCCTTCTAAATAAATGTCGAGTCTGCTCCTCAATAATTATTTTCTTAATTCATCCCACTGAATCATTCTCTCCTCTCTCTATACTCTCTTCATGTTCAGAAATAGGAGTTATCACACTTTTGTGCTTTGCTTTACATCTCTGCCAACCGTTGCCCAAGCTAAGCAGTTAGTCCTTGTCTCCTTCATATTCTATGTCAAGAATCAGGCGACTATTTGATAAAAATTTTTGAAAAGACTGATTCTCCCCTTTCTTGACAGCCTACGAGTACACAAAGTGTACAAAAGCAGTCTACAAATTGTAGGGTCTTCACTAATATTGGAAGGATAAACAACTCTTATATAAGTAGACAGCATTTTTCAGAATAATTTCACTAATCATTTTGCTACCTGCAGGTAGCTACCTTCTTCCTTCAAATCCCGTTGTAATCAAAGGCAAAAAAAAAGCAAAAAAATCCCATTGTAAAAATTAAATAACATGGATAGATTTGTACATATACATAGTATATATCCTCTTCACAAAATTAAAAAGAAAAGGCGAATGACTAAATATTGATCTGTTGCTGTCTCCCCTAGAATTTTTTGTTTGTTAGCCTCGTTATTTTCTATTTTTGCTCAGTTGTTGAAACAGCAAGACTTATTTTTAATAGCCACTTTTATTATGTGCAGGTAGGTGATTAATAAGCCAAGTATACATTATTGTCAATGGGATAGTGTATATGAATGTGATTCTAAACAGAGAAGGAATCATATTGTAATGATGTAACGGTAGTGTTATTGCTTTTATTGTAGTTTTTTTTTTTTTTTTAAATATATCTGCTGAGTTTTTTTTTTTTTTTAGAAATTGACGTTCTTTTTTTAATTTATTTATTTATGACTGTGTTGAGTCTTCGTTTCTGTGCGAGGGCTTTCTCTAGTTGCGGCAAGTGGGGACCACTCTTCATCGTGGTGCGCGGGCCTCTCACCATCGCGGCCTCTCTTGTTGCGGAGCACAGGCTCCAGACGCGCAGGCTCAGTAATTGTGGCTCACGGGCCCAGTTGCTCCGCGGCATGTGGGATCCTCCCAGACCAGGGCTCGAACCCGTGTCCCCTGCATTGGCAGGCAGATTCTCAACCACTGCGCCACCAGGGAAGCCCTATTGTAGTTATTTTTAAATAGGAGTTCCTAAGTTAAAATGTTGCTTTAAAAAAGCTGACAGTCATCTTAATAAAAACAAAATAAAATATTTTAAGGGGCAGATTATGGGTGGATATTTCTAACACTAAAATCTTTTAAATACAGTAATCCTGCTGCCTGTTGTAAATTTTGGAGACTAAGGGAACAATCTAGGATATGGCTTCATAAATATAGTCTGTACTTACACATGCACATAGGATATTATTCAAGGAGAGAAAATCTCCAGTTCCTAAAATATGCAGGTATTGGATGTCTATAACCAATTTTTCCTTCTTACCTTGTGTTTATCTTTTACTTACCTATTCCTAGAACTTTACAACCATTGTTGTTTTATTTAATTTTCTTTTTTCTTTATTTATTAAAAAAATTTTTATTGGAGTATAGTTGCTTTACAATGTTGTGTTAGTTCCTGCTGAACAGCAAAGTGAATTAGCTATACGTATACATATATCCCCGCTTTTTTGGATTTCTTTCCCATTTAGGTCACCACAGAGCACTGAGTAGAGTTCCCTGTGCTATACAGTAGGTTCTCATTAGTTATCTATTTATACATAGTGGTGTATATATGTCAGTCCCAATCTCCCAATTCATCCCACCACCCCCTTCCCCCCTTGGTATCCATACATTTGTTCTCTACATCTGTGTCTCTATTTCTGTTTTGCACATTTTCTAGACATTTGATTTTCTATCTGCACAGTGCTTTTGTGGTCTGATGTCACGTGGTTTTAATAAGGTTGATTCTTTGGCCACATATCGATGTCTATTATGTCAGACTCTCCTGGGTGAAGCCCAGAAAGTGGTATTTTGAACCAGCCCTCTCAACTGATTACACTTGAAAGTTTCAGCACAATTCTTCTCTAGACTCTATAGAGAAAGGGAAATTATCCTATTAGTTCAGCTATCCTTATGTAACAGAAAAATGAAAAGATAGAAGTTGTACCTTTGATAAGGGTAAAGGGGAAAACTGGGTGAGAGTATATTTTATTTTTCAGATTGTAAAGCTGTCATGCAGACATGCTTAGTATTATCGGTGTTTTCTGGTACATTTATGAGGAAGACTTATAGTTTTAAAAGACTTTGGATTATTAGTGTATCATCTAAATTAATTCAAAAATTTATATGAAACCTTCCATAACATACTAGAAATTAGGCTTTTCTATTTTTCTTTAATTACTATATTTTTCTATTTACTAATTTATTTCATAAAAGATGTCCTAAAATTTTCTTGTTGAAGGTTTTTTATTAAGTAATTAAAATTACATTGGCAATGATATTGTCAAACTTTACATAACTTTATGTTCATTTCTCATATTATTTTACATTTTGGGAATGGCAGCCATTTAATATATTTTTCAGTATCTCTCCAAAAATACCATCTCTATACAATGTTTTATATACTATCTTACCTGACACTTCTCAAAGGTTCCTTGAATATTACAATCTATAGCCTCTAAATGAAATACTGTTTTCTTCTTACCCAAATAATGTATCAGTCAGGGACCTGACAGTCAAGGCTTATCTGTTGTAGTCAAGGATAACCTAAATGGGAAAAGAACTTGAAAAAGAATAGATACATATATATGTATAACTGAATCACTTTTCTGTACACCTGAAACAAACACAACATGGTTAATCAACTATAATCCAATATAAAATAAAAATTTTAAAAAAAAGATAAAGAAACCAACAAGGAAAAGTTAAGTAACCCAGGATCAGAAATATCCAAATATTTTTCACACCAGTGTCTCTTACTGTCACTTCAGCCTGGATGGTAACAGTGTCTAGAAAGAGCTGTACCAATGGGAGAAAAGCTACTCAGTGGAAGACATGGCCATTGGTAGAGGAGCAGGCCAAGACAGAGGGATGGAGGTAGGGAGATATGACTATATACCTCCTTCTTCCGTGCCTTATGCCCCCTATTCGTCAAAGCCAATCAGATGCCAGAGGGAAAAATGAGTCTGAATGATTAAGTTCATAGAGGAGAACCTCTCAGGGCACAGAGCAGGTCAGAGAGGAAGATGGATTTGAAGGGGAAAAATCTGTTCTTGTCCTTTGTTTAGACAGAAAAAAAATCAGGTCAACAACTCAGAGGAAATATAAAAATCTCATCTGTCTCTGTATTTTTTGCAAGGGAATATCATCACCAGTAGATTTCAGGTAAGGTAGCAGGAAAAAGTAGATTTTAAATAATTATTACTGCTACAACCTCCACTTCTGTCCTTTGTCTTGAAGGTCTAAGATTATATTCAACAGTCCTTCTACCAGCATTCCAGGTTCCCTTACTCTCATTAGCCTCTTGGTGTGTTGGGGAGTGCTATTGGGTATGCTTTATCAGGACAAGAATAACAAGAGGCAGCCCAGAGAATGCCCAGAATCCTAAGTATAGTCTTACTTGCCTCCACTTCTCTCCTTATAATCAAGATCGATCACCTAGGCAAATACTTGGAGAATTTCTCTTCTTAGTTCTTGAACTGAATTGAGAGTATCTACTAATTCAATAGCAGCAAAACAGAGGATGTGTTGATTTGCCATAGTTATGATACCACATCTGGAATCACAGCTGTAATTAGCGCCACTGCCTGAATAAATCTGTGATAACCCACAGTTACTCTCTAAGATCCATCCAATTTTTGCACTGGTCAAATAGACAAATTAAACATGGATGTGATAGGAATTATCACTCCAGCATAATTCAGATTTCTTATTGCACTAACAACTATAATATTCTCAAGTATTCAGTGTTGATTTTGGTCATTATGTTGGTGAGAGAAGGGAAGAAGCTCTACTTGGCCCTGCCTACAAAATTAGCCTTCACTATTCTTGTGAGATTTCTCAGTTAATAAGTATGTATCTCCATTACACATTTTGGAATGAGAAAACGACAGCTTAATTCTACAATCCCACCAAACCCTCTATGACATGTACTGAGACCCAGACTCCATCAGTCACCTGAATTCCATTAACACCACTCTAACTAGAAGACCATAGCATTTTGGTTTCCCAAGAAATAGGAAATCATGTCAATTCAAAGACAGGAGGTCTGAGTATTTTCCTTTCCAGAGGGAAGAGTCACCCTGATATGTGGCCAACATTCCCTGTGGGGGTAGCTTAGACTAAAAGGAGGAATTAGAGTGTACATTTTAGTGTTTGCACTGCAGAGTTCATTCTCAAAAAAACGTGGTCTGACCCTTAAGTGTCGCTGTGTCTCTGAACTGGTTTATTATCCCAGAAAATATGACTGAATGTAGGCCAAAAATGTATAAACCAAACATTTTGGAAAAGTATATTCTGGAATGGGCAGAGCTGGTGAATAAATTGCATGACCTCTCTTTCTTCCTTCCCTCTACTCTCTCGCTGGTGCCTCCCTTTGAATTAACTTCAAGCAAAAGATAGATGGCAAAAGGAGTAGGAAAACAAAACACAGGAAACAGAGCAGCAGTTGCAGTGTTAGAAAGAGAAACAGAAAAGTAGAGAGGTATCATCCTACAGAAGAGCCATGTGGCTGACAGGGTCTTGGTGTTCTGGCAGTGTGTCAGGCCTGAGCCTCAGAGGTGGGAGAGTCGAGTTCAGGATATTGGGCCACCAGAGACCTCCCAGCCCCATGAATATCAGTCGGCAAGAGCTCTCCCAGATATCTCCATCTCAATGCTAAGACCCAGCTCCACTCAACAACCAGCAAGCTACAGTGCTGGACACCCTATGCCAAACAACTAGAAAGACAGGAACACAACCCCACCCATTAGCAGAGAGGCTGCCTAAAATCATACTAATTTCACAGACACCCCAAAACACACCACCAGAAATGGTCCTGCCCACCAGAAAGACAAGATCCAGCCTCATCCACCAGAACACAGGCACCAGTCCCCTCCAACAGGAAGCTTACACAACCCACTGAACCAAACTTACCCACTGTAGGTAGACACCAAAAACAACGGAAACTAAGAACCTGCAGGCTGCAGAAAGGAGACACCAAACACAGTAAGTTAAACAAAATGAGAAGATAGAGAAATGCGCAGCAGATGAAGGAGCAAAGTAAAAACCCACCAGACCAAACAAATGAAGAGGAAATAGGCAGTTTACCTGAAAAAGAATTCAGAGTAATGATAGTAAAGATGATCCAAACTCTTGGAAATAGAATGGAGAAAATACAAAAAACATTAAACAAGGACATACAAGAACTAAAGAGCACACAAACAATGATGAACAACACAATAAATGAAATTGAAAATTCTCTAGAAGGGATCAATAGCAGACTAACTGAGGCAGAAGAACGGATAAGTGACCTGGAAGATAAAATAATGGAAACAACTAATGCAGAGCAGAGTAAAGAAAAAAGAATGAAAAGAATTGAGGACAGTCGCAGATACCTCTAGGACAACATTAAACCACCAACATTCGAATTATAGAGGTCCCAGAAAAAGAAGAGAAAAAGAAAGGGACTGAGAAAATATTTGCAGAGATTATAGTTGAAAACTTCCCTACTATGGGAAAGGAAATAGTCAATCAAGTTCAGGAAGCACACAGAGTCCCATACAGGATAAATCCAAGGAGAAACACGCCAAGATACATATTAATCAAACTAGCAAAAATTAAATGAAATACTAAAAGCAGCAAGGGAAAAGCAACAAAAAACGTACAAGGGAATCCCCATAAGGTTAACAGCTGATCTTTCAGCAGAAACTCTGAAAGCCAGAAGGGAGTGACAGGACATATTTAGAGTGATGAAAGGGAAAAACCTACAACCAAGAGTACTCTACCCAGCAAGGATCTCATTCAGATTTGACGGAGAATTCAAAACATTTACAGACAAGCAAAAGCTAGGAGAATTCAGCACCACCAAACGAGCTTTACAACAAATGCTAAAGGAACTTCTCTAGGCAGGAAACACAAGAGAAGGAAAAGACCTACAATAACAAACCCAAAACAATTAAGAAAATGATAATAGGAACATACATACTGATAATTACCTTAAATGTAAATGGATTCAATGCTCCAACCAAAAGACATAGACTGGCTGAATGGATACAAAAACAAGACGTGTATTAATGCTGTCTACAGGAGACCCAGTTCAGACCTAGGGACACATACAGACTGAAGGTGATGGGATGGAAAAAGATATTCCATGCAAATGGAAATCAAAAGAAAGCTAGAGTAGCAATTCTCATATCAGAAAAAATAGACTTTAAAATAAAGCCTATTACAACAGACAAAGAAGGACACTACATAATGATCAAGGGATCAATCCAAGAAGACGATATAACAATTGTAAATATTTAGGCAACCAACACAGGAGCATCTCAATACATAAGGAAATTGCTAACAGCCATAAAAGGGGAAATTGACAGTAACACAGTAATAGTAGGGGAATTTAACACCCCACTTTCACCAATGGACAGATTATCCAAAATGAAAACAAAAAAGGAAACACAAGCTTTAAATGACACATTAAAAAAGATGGACTTAATTGATAATTATAGGACACTCCATCCAAAAATAACAGAATACACTTACTTCTCAAGTGCTCATGGAACATTCTACAGCATAGATCATATCTTGTGTCACAAATCAAGCCTTGGTAAATTTAAGAAAATTGCAATCATATCAAGTATCTTTTCCGACCACAACGTTATGAGACCAGATATCAGTTACTGGAAAAAAAAACTAAAAAATACAAATACATGGAGGCTAAACAATACACTACTAAATAACCAAGAGATCACTGAAAAAATCAATGAGGAAATAAAAAAAAGACCTAGAAACAAATGACAATGAAAACACGATGACCCCAAACCTATGGGATACAGCAAAAGCAGTTTGAAGAGGGAAGTTTAAAGCAATACAATCCTATCTCTAGAAACAAGAAAAATCTTAAGTAAACAACCTAAACTTACACCTAAAGCAATTAGAGAAAGAAGAACTAATAAACCCCAAAGTTAGCAGAAGGAAAGAAATCATACAGATAAGATCAGAAATAAATGAAAAGGAAAAGAAGGAAACAATAGCAAATATCAATAAAACTAAAAGCCGGTTCTTTGAGAGGATAAACAAAATTGGTAAACCATTAGCCAGACTCATCAAGAAAAAAAGAGAGAAGACTCAAATCAACAGAATTAGAAATGAAAAAGGAGAAGTAACAACTGACACTGCAGAAATACAAAGGATCATGAGAGATTACTACAAGCATCTCTATGCCAATAAAATGGGTAACCTGGAAGAAATGGACAAATTCTTAGAAAAGCACAACCTTCCAATATGCCAATAAAATGGACAACCTGAAAAAAAAAAAGGACAACCTGGAAGAAATGGACAAATTCTTAGAAAAGCACAACCTTCCGAGACTGAACAGGAAGAAATAGAAAATATAAACAGACCAATCACAAGCACTGAAATTGAAACTGTGATTAAAAATCTTCCAACAAACAAAAGCCTAGGACCAGATGGCTTCACAGGCGCATTCTATCAAACATTTAGAGAAGGGCTAACGCCTATCCGTCTCAAACTCTTCCAAAGTACAGCAGAGGGAGGAACACTCCAAAACTCATTCTATGGGCCACCATCACCTGATACCAAAACCAGACAAAGATGTCACAAAAAAAGAAAACTACAGGCCAATATCACTGATGAACACAGATGCAAAAATCCTCAACAAAATACTAGCAAACAGAATCTGACAGCACATTAAAAGGATCATACACCATGATCAAGTGTGGTTTATCCCAGGAATGCAAGGATTCTTCAATATACACAAATCAATCAATGTGATACACCATATTAACAAACTGAAGGAGAAAAACAATATGATAATCTCAATAGATGCAGAAAAACTTTTGACAAAATTCAACACACATGTATGATAAAGACCCTCCAGAAAGCAGGCATAGAGGGAACTTACCTCAACATAATAAAGGCCATAAATGACAAATCCACAGTCAACATCATTCTCAATGCTGAAAAACTGAAACCATTTCCACTAAGATCAGGAAGAAGACAAGGATGTCCACTCTCACCACTGTTATTCAACATAGTTTTGGATGTTTTAGCCACAGCAATCAGAGAAGAAAAAGAAATAAAAGGAATCCAAATCAGAAAAGAAGAAGTTACACTGTCACTGTTTGCAAATGAAATGACACTATACATAAAGAATCCTAAAGATTCTACCAGAAAACTAGTAAAGTTAATCAATGAATTTGGTAAAGTAGCAGGATACAAAATTAATGCACAGAAATCTCTTGCATTCGTATACATGAATTATGAAAAATCTGAAAGAGAAATTAAGGAAACACTCCCTTTTACCATTGCAACAAAAAGAATAAAATACCTAGGAATAAACCTACTGAAGGACACAAAAGACCTGTATGCAGAAAAGTATAAGACACCAATGAAAGAAATTAATGATACAAACAGATGGAGAGAAACACCATGCTCTTGGATTGGAAGAGTCAACATTGTGAAAATGACTATACTACCCAAAGCAACCTACAGATTCAATGCAATCCCTATCAAACTACCAATGGCATTTTTCACAGAACTAGAAGAATAAATTTCACAATTGTTGTGGAAACA
Organism: Balaenoptera ricei; assembly: GCF_028023285.1. Lineage (NCBI taxonomy): Eukaryota > Metazoa > Chordata > Mammalia > Artiodactyla > Balaenopteridae > Balaenoptera > Balaenoptera ricei. The sequence goes on from NC_082642.1 coordinate 61,716,446, forward strand.
CAGAAGACTCCAAATAGCCAAAACACTCTTGAGGAAGAAAAACGGAGCTGGAGGAATCAGGCTCCCTGACTTCAGACTATACTACAAAGCCACAGTAATAAAGACAGTATGGTACTGGCACAAACACAGAACTATAGATCAATGGAACAGGATAGAAAGCCCAGAGATAAACCCACGCACATATGGTTATCTTATCTTTTATAAAGGATGGAAGAATATACAATGGAGAAAAGACAGCCTCTTCAATAAGTGGTGCTGGGAAAACTGCACAGCTACATGTAAAAGAATGAAATTAGAACACTCCCTAACACCATACACAAAAATAAACTCAAAATGGATTAAAGACCTAAGTGTAAGGCCAGACACTATAAAACTCTTAGAGGAAAACATAGGCAGAACACGCTATGACATAAATCACAGCAAGATCCTTTTTGACCCACCTCCTAGAGAAATGGAAATAAAAACAAAAATAAACAAATGCGACCTACTGAAATTTAAAGGCGTTTGTACAGCAAAGGAAACCCTAAACAAGATGAAAAGACAGCCCTCAGAATGCGAGAAAATATTTTCAAACGAAGCAACTGACAAAGGATTAATCTCCAAAATATACAAGCAGTGTATGCAGCTCAATAGCAAAAAAACAAACAACTCAATCAAAAAACGTGCAGAAGACCTAAACAGACATTTCTCCAGAGAAGATACACAGATTGCCAACAGACACATGAAAGGATGCTCAACATCACTCACCATTAGAGAAATGCAAATCAAAACTAAAATGAGGTATCACCTCACACTGGTCAGAATGGCCATCATCAAAAAATCTACAAACAATAAATGCTCAAAAGGGTGTGCAGAAAAGAGAACCCTCTTGCACTGTTGGTGGGAATGTAAGTTGATACAGCCACTATGGAAAATAGTATGGAGGTTCCTTAAAAAACTCAAAATAGAACTAGCATATGACCCAGCAATCCCACTATTGGGCATATACCCTGAGAAAACCATAATTCAAAAAGAGTCATGTACCACAATGTTCGTTGCAGCTCTATTTACAATAGCCAGGACATGGAATCAACCTAAGTGTCCATCGACAGATGAATGGATAATGAAAATGCTGCACCTATATAGAATGGAATGTTACTCAGCCATAAAAAGAAATGAAATTGAATTATTTGCAGTGAGGTGGATGGACCTAGATCTGTCATACAGAGTGAAGTAAGTCAGAAAGAGAAAAACAAATACCACATGCTAACACGTATATATGGAATCTAAAAAAAAAAAAAAAGGTTCTGAAGAACCTAGGGGCAGGACAGTAATGAAGACGCAGACATAGAGAATGGATTTGAGGACACAGGGAGGGGGAAGGGTAAACTGGTACAATGTGAGAGAGCGGCATGTCCATATATACACTACCAAATGTAAAATAGATAGCTAGTGGGAAGCAGCCGCATAGCACAGGGAGATCAGCTGGGTGCTTTGTGACCACCTAGAGGGGTGGGATAGGGAGGGTGGGAGGCAGACGCAAGAGGGAGGGTATATGGGGATATATGTATACGTATAGCTGATTCACTTTGTTATACAGCAGAAACTAACACAACAGTCTAACGTAATTATACTCCAATAAAGATGTTAAAAAAATAATAATAATAAAAAAACAAGACCGATGGCAAGAAAACACTATTGATACAGACCTTAGAGATTGGCCTCAAGGTATAGCAACCAAAGTAGCTTACACAGACCTGGTGGAACAAAAAGAATAAACATCAGAAAAGCAAGCCAATTATATAGAACCAACTCTTCTCTTAAGTGTGAGATTGGGAATCCACTACAGTTGAAGAAATGGCTTAGATAGACGTTTATACTTCACAGAACCACAAATCATAAGCTCCAAATAAGTGAGAAAATGTTTTAGTCACATTACTAGCAAATTTTTGAAACATCTGGGAACATGTACATTTTTTTCTTTAGAGTTGTGCAGATTGAATAATATTATGTGATAATAATCTGTTAATAAGAGTAATAATACTATATGCAATTGAGAATAAAATAATATGGTGTTCCATGCACAACTAAAATCTGTGCATAACAATGCATTTAGTTATAAAAATATTCCACAAGATTGCTACCAATTTCACAGACATTTTATATTTCACTACTTAGAATTTACATCATTTTTAGTAAGCACATGTTCTCAGTACCATCTTAGTTAAAAAAAAAAAAAATACAGGCACTGCCATTCTTTTATATTTGAATAGAATCTAGTGGTACAATGACTTTATCAAAATTGATCCACTGTCCCAATTCAGAAACTGTCTCTATTTTTTACAGATATCTCAGTTATGCTCTTTGTTCCATATATTTTAACAAACGTTTATCAGCACATTATAAAATCAGTCTAAGCTACTATCCCAGATATTAATAATTCCTCATAATTTATAATGTGAGAAGTTGCTGATCCCATCTAGGTAATCTGGCATGCAAAATTTTATAAAATATGTTTGACTGTAATCTAATATAGAAGTATAAATTCACATCTTCTACTAGAGCTGCTGTCTGTGGGAGTGATTATGAAAGAAAGAGGCATGAAGTGAAACAAGAATGGATCTGGCATACACAATGATTCATGACATGACTCAAAAGTAGGAGGAAACTTATAAATCTTTCCCTTTTTTTCTAAAAATAAGTGTTAGCAGATTTTTATTGATGCATTTAAAAGTTCTCCATGTGACAACATCATTATAAAAACTTAGAAGCAATATTCCTACAGGTGAAACAGGGGAAACTCCAAAATAACTTTGACTGTGTTTGGCTGAACAATCCCAATTGAATGATTATTCTGGACACTTTGAGTCTTTCGAAGCTATACGGCTTTAGAGTTCCATAAACTGGAAAAATGGAGTCCACTGAGGACATTGCTGAGCTCCTGAACTAAGGTGTCCCTTAAATAACATTCCTGGGACATTTCTAATTGCAGTGTTGAGGTCACTTCTGAAAGCACTTAGATTTGTTCTTGTCAGTGGAGTGGCCCTGACTTTTCTATTAGAATTGCTTATAGATTCACGGAATCACGTCTTCATATAAATCTGTGGCTTAAACCCTGTTTTTAGACATTTTCAAAAGAAAAAAATCATCTATCACAGTTATATAAAATATATATGAATTTCTAATATTTCTTCATCTAAAAGTACATCTGTCTATGATTAAAAGTAAATCTTTATCTTCCTGGTTGACAAGGGAACTTTGAAAACGCTTATAATACACCTCCCTATTATCCATATTGCTCTAAGCTCAGAAGAGCACCTACCATTCTCAATAAACATCTGTCATCTCTGTGATCAAAGACGATGTTCCTGTGGTACCCATTTTTTTTTTCTTTTTCCAAGAGGGTAAGAAGTGGAAGGAGAGAGTGAGGCAACTAACTTTGCTTTCAAGGATGTGAAAGCAAACCTCACATACTTTCAAGGAAGTTGCATACCTCACTTGTGCTCAGTTCCATTGGCCTGAATTTAATCACATGGCTACATGTAGTTGCAAGGGAGGCTGGAAGGTGTCATCAGCAGCTTGAAAGCAATATGCCCTGCTAAAAATCAAAGTGGAAAGAAAGAAAGGAAGAGAGAATGGATATTTGGAAACATTAAGAAATTCCTCATACATATGTTGACAATACGTTACTATTTTTTTTTAAATTTTTATTTATTTATTTATTCTTGATTGTGTTGGGTCTTCGTTTCTGTGCGAGGGCTTTCTCTAGTTGCGGCAAGCGGGGGCCACTCTTAATCGCGGTGCGCGGGCCTCTCACTATCGCGGCCTCTCTTATTGCGGAGCACAGGCTCCAGACGCGCAGGCTCAGTAGTTGTGGCTCACGGGCCTAGTTGCTCCGCGGCATGTGGGATCTTCCCAAACCAGGGCTCGAACCCGTATCCCCTTCATTGGCAGGCAGATTCTCAACCACTGCGCCACCAGGGAAGCCCTAGGTTACTATTAATCTTTAAATTCTACCTAAAAATAAACATATTCATGGTCTTGTGTGGAAATTTATTTTACACTTTATTGAAATACATTAAATTATTAGATACAACTATAAACTCTCATCATTTTATAAACAAATAAGTCTATTTTAAAGGAGTTTTGAATTAAATCATGAACTACATATTCCTCAACTCTGTGACAAAAATTATATGCTAATTGATATATTATTTTAATATATATATATATAAAATCTTGTTATGTCTCTACATGATGGTTAAAGTCATTGAAGAAAGGAAATATTCTAACACATTCTCCTACAATTTCAACTTAAATTTCATACAATAATGGATTTTAATTAATTTGGGATACTATCCCAGGGAATACAGAGCATAAAATATGAAAATCATACTTGTTATAGTATCTAATTTACCAACAGAAAAACTTACAGCCCAGATGTCATACATATAATTATAGTAAGACCCTAGTAAATAAAATGTCTTTGGGATGTAGCTTTAAAATTCCTATTGATCATCTGTGTGAAGATTCAGTGAGACATGGAAAATGGACCCAGAAAAAGTGCTTGAAGTTCATCCTGAGGATGTTATTCCTGAGAGAAAGCATTGCCCATGTTATACTACAGTGATAGCACTGACAGGAGAGAGGTGGTTTAAGACATAATAGCATAAATAAAATATTTGAAGCTAACTTTAAAAACTTTTAGGATTGGCCCTTAGAATATGCGTGTGGCAACCTCCTGCAACTCTATTGCAAGACACAGAGGATATCAGATTGAAATGGATAATGTATTGAATCTATAGGGACTCACTGGATCGTGTACTTTGCATGTTAGATACATGTTTTCCACTTTTCCACAGACCTCCCAGAACAACTGGAGCAATTTGGACTTCAAGTTATGTGAGACCAGAGCACAGAGTTGGGAATCAAGAGATAAGAATTCTGGTTCTCTTTCTTTCACTTAGTAATTGTAACCCTGAAAATCACTTCAGTTCTTAGGTTTAACAAAAACATTGAATGCTTTGGACAAGATTATCTCCAAGGGCCATTCTAGCTCTAATAGCCTGTGATTATAACTGTCTCAGCTCTACATTCCAGCATTCCTTTCTGGCCAAAATTCTTTGCTTGCCTCAATTTTTCTAACTCCTCTTTTACAGCGTTTCTTTGGATCTTTTATTTTGTGAACCAGAGGAAAAATACACTGTTTCTACCAATGGATTTTACTAAACAAAGGATACAACTAATTATATTTTCTTTGTATAGGAAGGGTGAATTTTTCATAGGAATGTATTTCATATCACTCCAGAAAGCAGGTGGTATAATGTGACAAATCACTGCTTTCTTCTCCATTCAATACACTGTCTTTTTAAAATATCATCAGCAACTTCTTTATGTCACTAGTTAATACTTATTTTACCATTCTATTCTTCACTTTAACTCCTCTTTTATGTTATTTTTCTTTTTGTTGAGGTTGGACTACATTTTACTAAAATAAGGGTGAGGGTTCAAAATAATTAGTTGTAAACACTATCCTTATACTCTTTTATAAAATTTTTACTCAAAAAGAAAAATCAGTTAATCAATGGATTGTCACATGTAGATTGACTTTTTTAAACTTTTTATTTTATATTGGAGTATAGGTGATTAACAGTGTTGTGTTAGTTTCAGGTGTACAGCAAAGTGATTCAGTTATACATATACATGTATCTATTCTTTTTCAAATTAGTTTCCTGTTTAGGTTGTTACATAATATTGAGCAGAGTGCCCTATGCTATACAGTAGGTCCTTGTTGGTTATCTATTTTATTTATTTATTTATTTATTTATTTATTTATTTATTTATTTATTAATAGATCTTTATTGGAGTATAATTGCTTCACAATACTGTGTTAGTTTCTGTTGTACAACAAAGTGAATCAGCCATATGCATACATATGTTCCCATATCCCCTCCCTCTTGCGTCTCCCTCCCACCCTTCCTATCCTACCCCTCTAGGTGGTCAGAAAGCACCGAGCTGATCTCCCTGTGCTATGCTGCTGCTTCCCACTAGCTAACTATTTTACATTCGGTAGTGTGTATATGTTGATGCTACTTTCACTTCGCCTCAGCTTCCCCGTCCCACCCGGTGTCCTGAAGTCGGTTCTCTAGGTCTACATCTTTATTCCCACCCTGCAACTAGGTTCATCAGTACCTTTTCTATTTTAGATTCCATACATACGCATTAGCATACGGTATTTGTTTTTCTCTTTCTGACTTACTTCACTCTGTATGACAGACTCTAGGTCCATCCACCTCACTACAAATAACTCAATTTTGTTTCTTTTTATGGCTGAGTAATATTCCATTGTATATATGTGCCACATCTTCTTTATCCATTCATCTGTCAATGGACATTTAGGTTGCTTCCATGTCCTGGCTATTGTAAATAGTGCTGCAATGAATATTGTGGTACATGTCTCTTTCTTAATTATGATTTTCTCAGGGTATATGCCAAATTTAAACTCCCAGTCTATCCCTCCCCCCCCTTCCCCGCCCCCCCCACCCCGGTAACCATAAATTCATTCTCTAAGTCTGTGAGTCTGTTTCTATTTTGTAAATAAGTTCATTTGTATCATTTTTTTTTTTTTTTTTTTAGATTCTGCATATAAGCTTTTTTATATGTGGAACTTTTAAACTTTGCATTACATTCGAGTAACATTGTACTTGTCAGCTTCAGCCAGCCAATCTGTGGCATTACCTGCCATTAATCTGGGGCTCACTTACTTTGCATTTCTTAACCTAAGAGAGGTAGGCCAAGCACTTTTCCCCTCATCAGTTGGCAGGTGAATATATACATAAGATTACCACATACTATCCCTGCTCTGTGCTCCCTCAGTACAACCTACCGCCTTTCTTTCCCAGCCTTTCTTCTCAATACACACTGATGCTACTTCTAAAGCTGTGAGATTAAAAACAAATCCACATTTCCTTTTAATCTAGCATAATCCTATGTAAAACAAAACTGTCCTTTACTTGAGTGCCACTATTATACCAATTAAAGCAAAGATAGTTGTAAATGACTGATTTCTAATTCAGAGTTTCTTTCTTTTGAAACAAGATGTAGCAAAATAATGTTGTGAGAAAAGAACAAACTATTGGGCAAGCTCCCCAATAGTTCCTAGAGTTAAAATTTACTATTTCTAAAATGTTATGTATCATTACACTCAATATTTGTATTACATCTTCTCAGATTAAGTTTTATAAGGATTCTGTAGGGTCACAGACTTCTAATTTTTGGGAGGAGAGATAGGTTATGTTTTCTAAGTTCAGATTCTAAACTTATATTTTATCCTTGTAGGTTGCTAATGAACTAAATTAAAAACAGAAATAATTATTAGTCCCGACAGGAAAAAATTTTCTGTGCTGTCCACATCAAGCAGTCATTGGATATAGTCTCCCCCCGGAAGGCAGCATGACCAAGAATGAGATGTCTCTAGCAGAGGAAAATTCCTGGAAAGCTCTACAGCTACAGGCACTCAGCCTGGAGTACTGTCACATCTGGGGGAATAAGTTCAGGTAATTACTGAAGGGGCATCCAGAGAGTGGGTCACAGTGTCAATGAGAGCCCCCTTTGCACTTCTTGGAAACATTTTTTAAATAAAAACTTCTAGAAGAAGCAACTACAGGATTCTGATGGGCTTTTTTTCCTGGGGGAAATTTACAAGTGGGAATTTGGTGGGACAAACTACAGCACCTGTCATGATAGCTGGTCTTGAGGCCACAGTCAAAACTAGACTTTTTCTTACTTATCTTTACTATCCATTTTAGATTCCCCTCATTCTCAGCTAGCACCTCTGGGGTCTATAACCTCAAACTCTCTTCTCTGAGGGGTGTTAGCCACTGGCCACTATGCCATTCTTAGGCCATGACCGTTGAACTTGTCTATTTATCATCAAAATCAGGCAAAGGGTATTAAGAGGTGTCCAAGTGATGACCTAGAAGAAAACTGATTCCTCCCTGACCCACCCATTTATTATGCAACAGCAACTATACCTCTTGATTATCAGGGGTCTGGTTTTAAAAGGTTCAGATATAAATTTCAGCAACATTTCTGGTTTGACTCAAGTGTTGTGATTTCTCAGCAAAGGCACTTAGTATAGGTAAGGGAAAAAATGAGTACATTCAGGTTTCATTTTTGCTAGATATTAAGCTGAAAACCAATCTAAGATAATGAAACTAGCACCAAAATAAAAATTAGTGCTTTTAATGAAGAACATATACATGTAGGGGAGCAGAATTTGCCACCCCAAAATACATCTCTTTGGCATATTAATTTTTAAGCTGGTTATTTTCTAAGAAACAGCAGACCTGGGAGAAACTCTGCAAATCAAGTGGGAATGATCCTTTTGTAAGAATCACTTACATTTATAAGAGGAATCTCCATTTGCAAGAGTGTATTCCTCTCTGTAACAGGAAGAGGAGGATGACCAAATCTCTAGAAACTCTTATCAATGGAGAAGGCAGTGAATTAAATCTGCATTAACAACCTTACTCTTTTTTACTGTGCTTTTCCTGGCAACCTCCCATAACTGACTCTCTCCACCCTAAATGTCCTTTTTTAGTCTTTAGCTGAAGCAAATACGTAAAGTGAAGTCTTCAGCCATTTTGGCAAGTTACTCAGTTTTTCTGGATCTCTCCCATGTATACAGGTTATTAAACTTTTGTTTGATTTTTTTTTTCTGTTAATCTGTCTCATGTCAAATTAATTCTAGACCAGCCAGAAGAACCTAAAAAGGTATAGAAAAATTTCTTCCTCCCTGACACACAAAAACAGGTCATGATTATTAATGAAGCAGTAAGAACGTAAAGGTGTTAGTGCAGCTTTAAAAAAGACAGAGGGTGGGGAACAGATGGAGGAAAGAGAAATGTTAGATAGCAGAAGAGCCCTCAGCAAGAATGAAGACTGACTACTGGATGAAATGGAAAAACAAACATATTTATTCATCTGATATATTGTTTTAGGCATTTGGCAATGATGTTTTTCATTTGTGTCTAGAAAGATATATTTTGAGCATCAAGCTATGGCTAATTTCCCTGTGTGCTAGGACCAAAGTTGTTGCAGATGTTTTGTCTTTTGCCTCCTCAGTGCTATTGCCTAATGTTTAAAATGATCTGAATCCTTATAAGGCAGAGTAGCCCAGCAAGAGTTTTCTGTCTAGCCATCGAGCAAGGTTCACAAATTTTCTAGTGTATAATTCCACAAATGGACAGTAGGCATACTTCTAAAATCATTGGCAGGAGACAGAAATCTTGTGTTTTAAAAGAGGTAAAAGAAAATTCTCCATTATATTATGTATGCCCAGGAGTGGGACTGCTGCATCATATGGTAGTTCGATTTATAATTTTTTGAGGAACTGTTTTCCAGAGGGGCTGCACCAATTTACATTCCCACCAACAGTGTAGGAGGGTTCCTTTTTCTCCATATCCACATGCTCGCCAACATTTATTATTTGTCGTCTTTTTGACAATAGCCATTCTGACAGGTGTGAGGTGATATCTCATTGTAGTTTTGATTTGCATTTCCCTAACTCTTAGTGATGTTGAGCATCTTCTCATGTGCCTGTTAGCCATCTGTATGTCTTCTTTGGAAAAAATGTCTATTCAGGTCTTCTGCCCATTTTTAAAATTGTTTTTTTGATACTGAGTTGTATAAGCTCTTTATATATTGGGGACATTAACTCCTTATCACATGTATCATTTGCAAATATCTTCTCCCAGTCAGTAGATTTCCCCATTTTATGATTTCTTTCACTGTGCAAAAGCTTTTAAGTTTGAATATTTTATTAGGCAACAACATTTAAATTTTTTTTACAAGAAGGTACATAAAAAGTAACCATAAGAATAATTTACTAGTACAGTGAGGGAAAAACTACTTTGGTTGCAGAAATCCTGCTGTATCATCATGAGGCGGGAGGTAGGTGCCCCACCCTCACCCCCCAGGCCAAGGGAAAGCAATTAGAGATTCCTTCCCTGTGGACCGATACTCCAAGATGAGAATAGCAGGACAATTGAGAGAGGAGGCTGGACCCTGCCCAGATAGAAGACAAGAGACCACATATTCCTCATTCTTGAAATCAAGGAGACCTCCCTGACTACACATGCTCTGCAGAAAGGCTCCATGGAGGTCAAAAAAAGAGGGGGCACCACCCCATAGTAAGTGATGTCAACCTACCCATAGGCCTCTTCGGTGGAATCCATTCTTGGCCGAGAGATGCGTGCGCACACATGGGAGGATCCTGAGATATACCAAATATGGACTCTGAACCAGGCAAATCAAAATGATTGGCCAAAGAAAACCCGGAAGAAATGCCCCATATAAGTGATTCAAACTACCATGAGGGAGCAACTCTCTCTCTTAGTCCGCCCGTGTGTCTATACACACGTACTGTATTCTTTTTCTCCTAATAAACACTTTACTTGTTTCACTACTTTCCATCTTTGTGGGAATTCTTTTCTGCAAAGACGAAGGGACAGGCCCTTGTCACTGACCACTGGTCTAGTGAGTAGGTTTCGGTGCTCTCACCATAATGACCTGACCTCAATCTCTGGCCAGGAACCAAAACCCTGCTTCAAGCCACTGCAGGCCAAGGCCACCGGAGATCAATCACACCAACCAGCTACAGTTGAAACAAAATACCCTGAAACCAAAAATGTGGTACAGGGAATAGCTGATGTTAGGCGTTGGGTAAGAGAGTTTGGAGTTCTTGTTTAGTGTGAATGGTTCATGTAATAAAAGCATTGTGTCTTCTAAATGGAGCACCCAAAGCCTATGTGCGCAAATTACGTTAAATTGCAGATTATAATACAAATATTTACTATTGCAGCACACCACTGGTGAGGTAAAGTTTACTGTACAGCTGAGTGAATACTGTCCAGCAACATTCAGCATTACAAAGACAACCAAATGGAAAAGAGATTGTTATGAAGTTCATGACATATTTTCATTGGTTATATATTCATAATTTGCATAAAATCAAAAGCAAGTTTAAACTTTGAAATGAAGAGAAAAAAGGCAGTATTCTACTTTTTAGTATTTAGATTCTTTAAATAGGAACTGTATTATACCCATAGCCAATATAATCTCAGAGCTAGTGTTAAACATGTAAATACAGGTTGATAAATATTGAATATTATAAAGTTTGCATGAATCTACAAGGTTTTAAGGCCAGCACTCTCAGTGTCACTCCTGTCTGTTGAGAGCCCCACCTTGCTGGGCATGTGCTGCTACCAACTTTGTCCTCGTTTCATGTAGCTTCCTTTCATTCAGTGAATATATTTTTAATGCAACTCTTTCCTAGACTGAAGTTTAATTTTTTATCTATTTGGACTTTGATCACTTCATCCATTACTTGCTGTTTTAACTGACGTCATTTAAGTTTTATTTTTTCTCATTTTCTGCTTTGTGGGCTAAAAACTTACTATTCTCCAAAATAATCATATCCTTTTGCAGAGTAGCAATCCCAGACATTTTCTGAAGAGCCATCTGCTGCATTTCGGTGATCACATCTTTGTAGGTGACATCCTTGTTGTCATATATGATCCACTCGAATGAAGGTGCGTTTCTGCTTGCTGAATAGAAAACACACTAAGGTATGGGTGTCAAAGAAGAGCTTCTTCCTCCCAGAAGTGACAGCTCTCCTTTTGTGCTCTAGTGCAGTGACTGACAGAGGAATTAGCTGTCTTGGAGGAAGCAAGAGCTACAGCTGCCACCGCCACCACCAGGAAGCTGCATAGACAGCACCAGACAGGACGGGCACAATTTAGGCCACCACTTGCCTCTATTTTCTGGGGGCATTCGCTGGGTGTCCCTGCCTAGCTACAGGGTTCCCAGTCTTCAAGTCCTAATAGTCTTTTGGGGTTGGTAATGCAGATCCAATTGATGACCTTTGAGACATGGTGGTACTAAAAGCCTGATTGGACTGGATGTTTAGAGAACAGGAAGCAAACAAGCCTCTTACGGAGTTTGGTTCTAAATTGAAACTGAGCATTTGCCCGGAAGATAAAAAGTCCCAGGGAGTTTTTTTGGTTTTGTATTGCAGTAAGGCATATTACAGTGTGCTTGTATAGGGGAATGATATAACTGAGGGGGAAATTAATTATTCAGTAGGGAAAGGGGATACTTTCAAGAGCAAAATATCTAAGTACATCAGAGAGTTGGGATCCAGGTCAGGACTGGAGGGTTGGACTTGGGAATGGGCAAGGCCGGCTTATGTATTGTAAACGGGATCGGCAAGGTGGGGAAGGTGGGTTCCAATGTTGTTTTATTTTTTAAATGTTGAATCTTTGTTTTTTGTTGCTGGTACTCCTTAAGTGTCTGACAGTTCTTGGAGTGGTGTTCAAATTATTAGGAGAGGACTATATTAATTGCAAAAGGTATTTTAAGTGTATTTCATTGGAAGGAAAGGCTGTCTGCTGGCTATCTAGGGATGTGGGTGGAATGTAGACTGGAGGTCTCACTGACTAGGGTGTTGACAGAGAAGAGTAAGCAGTCTGCCTCTCCACTATGCCTTTACAGTATGAAAGGGAGAGCGCACCACACTCATCTTCATTTTGGGCAAAATTCCCAGCATATTGTTCACTATCTTTGGATACGATATTCTCAGTTTCCGTTTTGGCCAAATCTACTACTTCTCCAAACAGAGGAAGTAGGGAGAAGAATTCTGACACACCTGATCTTCCATCAGCGAATTCTTTTCAGGCCAATGTGATGTTAACACTGCTGTGTGATAAAACCTCTCCACTTTATTCTCAGAATTGAGACTCCCCCACGAAGTCTTTACCTTGAAAACTTTTTTCTCTAACTGTCGACATTTAGCCTCATAAACCTGCTTTATCTTGTTGTAAATGTAAAGAAGAGTTATAAGTTTGAGTAGAGACTTACTTATAAGGTTGCTGACTTACCATTTTCTCTTTTAAAATTTTACAATAGCTTTCTAGCCTTTCATTTCTTGTAACCCTTCCTCCTGAATGTATTTCAAAAGTGGTTGCTTTGATTTGTGTTTTGTTTCAGGACTCACTTCAAATTCAAAGAGTCATTTACTTTGTTTTGGTTTTTTTAGAGCATGTTATAAGAAAGTTATTACTGATATTTGACTAGACTATAAGGTATAATATAAAAATATCTTTAGTATTTTCATGAATTTTTGCAATTAAAACAAATGTGTTCTGGGTTTTGATTTTTTTAAATATATTCTGAAAAGCACAGTTGATTCTTCTTATATTTTCCCTTTTTACGTGTAGAATAATTTCTAAGAAGATTTTTCCAAATGAAGCAATTCTTTTCCTACATTCCCAACAAATGCTAAATATGGTAACTGTCCCTAGTGTCAGTAGACGTTTTGCTTGTGTAAACTGCCAAATCAGGTCCCGTGGGTGGATTTTGACAGCTGTATAATGCCATACTGCAAATTTCTCGACAGCTGAGCACAGGAAGTAATTCCATTTGAAGATATGAAAGTTCAGGAGAAATTTAGTTGAGTAGAAGGAAATTTCACGAATTGGAACATACATAGGATTTTGAAACTGTTTTTGTTTTTTCCTTTGAAAAGTCTCAATGACCACAAATGGTTAAGACCTCAATTTTACATTGCTAAGCATATACTGTTCTGCTTCTTTGTCTAATCTTCCAGTTTAGGGACTGAAATAATTCATGGTTTCAATAATAATTTTAAAACCTTTTATGGTCATAAATTGATTACCTAAGAAAATACTTTTTATTTTGTATATTAATGTAGAATTTAATATCTTGGAAAGAACACAAAGATAATAAATACATTTTGATGTTAGAATTAAAGCTTCCATGAATGACCCTGTTTTCAAATGAACTCTTGCAAATGAAATACTCAATTCGTTCTCTGGTACTGCTGAAATCAATTACATTGTTCTTTCATTCATTTGTTAATTATTAAGTATAAGCTATCTGTCCAGCAATAGTTTAAAAACTAGTAGTCAACCATAATAGATAAGATTTCTGCTCTAGGATTTTAGTCTACTTCAGTTTGTTGAAATAAATTTTCAAAATAATGTGTAATAGGAACTGTTACATAGGGACACTGTACAGGATTATTAAAAATCAGATAAACCCAGATTAAAATGGTAGCATTACCACTTACACACATAATAAGTTTAGCTATTCAATAATACTATCTTTAAAATTAAAAAGAGATAATGCTTTTTTGTGCTTAACAAATAATAAGTATTCAATAAATTTTATCTATTATTTTAGCATTAGCATCAGCTATAATTGTCCACAGTTATATGCTACGAGAGTGCAAAAAAGGTATCCCTATGATTATCTTGGAAAGCTTCAAAAATTCAGTTTTATTTTCCTAGACTTTAAAAGAGTAATAAAAATTTTCTAACCATTCAAGGGTATAGATTTTCCAAAAGTTGAAATAGCCCAAGAAAGGTCTTAGTGGTTTTTAAGGAATTATATGTGTGTGTACGACTGGATGAAAGGGTGTCCAGCAAAAGATAGAAAAGTTAGCTTGGATTCAGATAAATGAAATAATTTATGTGACATAATCACTAATACAGGAAACTTAAGATCCCCTAATTGGAATAAGGAAGATCCTGAACTTCTACCTAGTACATTGGTCTTGAGAGACTACTGAAAATCTTGACCAACTCTGCAACTTTCCTAGATCTCTTAGCTTAAAAAGTATTATTTTAAAAAGAGATAGGGCTTAAAAAGAACAACAATAAAAAGAATTATATATCTTATAGGAAAATAATAAAATTTTGATACTCAAATTTAAAAAACAGATACAAAAACATTCCTACGTCTATATCTGGGTGAGATAAACAATAGAAAGGAGAAGAAGTTTTAGGTAAGTGATCAATCCAAAGATTTGGAGGAAAGTGAGTTTCTCATCAATTTTTTGGGGGGAAGAGTATTATATAAACCTAAGCTGATGAGGTTTGGAAAAGAAAAAGAAATGTTTGGTGGCCATTTAGTAGAAACAAATGGTGATCTTTCTTTGGCATATAATTAACTTCTGAAGAGTAATATTCAACCTCGAGGGACAATGAGGCAGTTTTGAACTCCACCTTTTAGTACAGCTCGAGGCAGCTATTGGTGATGTGTCGTTTCTCAGATGTACGAGAACTTTTGTTACGCTTTAATTCATACTGAACTCTTCCAGACAAAATTAACCATGCCCCTCTAATGTTTCTGTGTTTCTTCAGAATTTCCGAGGTCTGTGTTAGCTCTCAAATGACCTTGTTTAATTTATGAGTGAATTGTGCAGAGTGGTTCACAGGCACAGGAATTTAATATTGTAATAATTGTATTAAAAGGATTTTTTATTATGTAGCTTCAGCTAAAGGCATGATTATCCACACACTCCAGAGCAAGTGTCATTTTCAGCTGCCCTAGGAATGGGGTGTCCTGGTTACATATCTTATGGCCAGAGGGATGCTAAGCCCTGCCATACCTTCCCAATCCACCAGGTACTTAACGTTGACACTGAACAAAACTTGGCATGTCCCAGAAATACACCAGGTGCCCCACAGACCCTTTTAACAATAAGAGATAGTGAAACCACTCAGTTTATAAAGGCAGAACAGCTATCAGAGAGAAAAAAAATCATTACTTTCTTTCAGCTTAAATTTTTCTTGAAGAAAATATTTTTTTAAAAGAAACTTGTCTTTGTGCAGAGGGCCACAAACTTTGGAAATTTCTACTACCAGCACTCCAATGTGAGCTTTTTTCAGCCCATAGTTTTCTTCTTCAAATGTTGTTTTGCTATGTCACAGGCTTGTGACATATAAAATGGGTTTGTGTTCTTGTAAAATTCACAGGCTGTAGACTGTAGAGGACTACTGTAAATAAGCAGAGAATCATTTATGTCTCTGAAAGGGCAGAGTATTGCTGTAGTAGATCAGTATGCTACCTGAACCAAGGTCACACCTAATTGTGAGAAAACTGTAACTATGGGATTTTGATCTGGGCCACAGCAATTAATATATACATATATCATATATTGATCTATTGATCTATATATATTTATTATATATATCATATATATATCATGTTCTTTCACAATTTCACAAGACACAAAGTACAGAAATGTATGGGGATCACAATAATCTTTACTATACTAGCTATATAAAATACTTGTGATAGGATTTAAATGGTGCTGCCAGATGGACTACAAGAAAGGACACCAGCCTTATTTTCAGCTATTTTAAAATTTGGCCTTTACAAATCTTCCAACCCTTTCCTGAAACCTCTTGATACAAAGGTGACAACTACTATAGATGCTGATACCCTCTGCATATATATAGAAAATCTCCTTTAATAGGTTCTGTCCTCAGATGTTTATGAGGGATGTATCATGAAAACAATGAATTTGTTTTTTATAAGCACAGTTCAGAAAACTAAGTTATTTATTAAGCAGAAGAATAACTTAAGGACATAGTTAATTATCTGGAACTTTTTACTTAAATACAAGAGGCATCTATTACACAGTCAGATAATTGAAGGGACTCATGAGATTCCATAGGGTATACTCATGTAAGGTTTTAATAAAGAAAAAGAATGTGGTATAGCAAGAGAAATAAAGCAAAGACAAATATCAGAGAAGCCCTGTTGAGTTACCAGGGCCCATTCTCAACTACACAGGATGCATTCTGTCTTCCAACTATCAAGACAAACGCTTGATGCCTTGTTTTAAAGGCAATCACAGTCCTATACACAGGGAGGGGTCTCTTAGTCCCATCTGGTCACATAGCTAACATCAGCCTTCATGACCATGCTTAATAGCAGTAACCAAGAGATCATAATGGAAACCATGTAAAAACTATGAATGTGTATATTTTCTACAAACAATGTTGACAAGCTGGTTCAGCCTGCCCTCTGATCTCTCAGACCTCACTATAGGATTATATTAATCATTATTTAGTTTGTTTCAATCACGTTTGACCAAGGTCAGCACCATGGCTTTAGGCATCCCCTGCGATCAACTCCAGGTTTCCACAGAGCAGCTGATATTAACCCTATACCTACAGGAAGGAAAACCAATATATGTGACATTTTCGTACAACAAAGGCAAAAACAAGATTTATAAAAGGAATAAAAGATTCAAAAGACAAAACCACAAGCAGTTTGGAAACAGTGAATTTTGAACATTTAGGAAGGTGGGAGATTGTAAATTATCACTTAGTAGAGGAGTCAGCCTGAGCATTTTATGCTTAATTAGGCTGACCAAGGGTACAAAAAAGAAATAATTTCAGTTGTTTACAAATTCTGCCTATAACATTGATGTACAGAGATGTTGCTGGAAATATACACCAGGTACTTTGCTAAAAGTTTTATCATAGGCTAGATCTATACCAATTTCCTTATCAGAAGTTCTTAATCAGATCTGGGGGAGAGAGAGAGAGAGATCGAGAGGAGAGAGGGTATATTTTACATCACGGGATGCAGTTTTAGACAGAGCCCAGAATGTTCAAACATGGCTCCGTTTTAGACACTGACTATACCGACATGATTTTGTAATCTAAATTACATCCTTGTTGTAATAACTATGATATATTTCAGAACATCAACAAAATTAGTATAAAAAGTTGTTACAAACTGCTAATTGAATTTGTGAGGATTTTTGATGTAAAGAAATCTAGAGTTGCTATCATAAATTGTTTCCTCAGTCAACTACTATATCTTAATTTTATATCCAACATAGGTTATGAGCTTCAGCAAAGTAAATAGTTTGATTTTGAAATATCTCTCCTGTCTCTTTATTTAACATAATAGACATAAATAAGAAACATATTTTGGGTGTTTTAATACAAAATCATCACATTAATCAGTTTTAGAATCAAAAAGTCATTTGAAAATAGCCAGCACAGGAGGAATTTCACTGGGTATCTTCAAATTTCTTGCTTATTCTTGAAACATAATGATAAGCAGCTAATTGTGAAGACTGGCAAGGCTTTAAAATATAATTGCTGTTTCATTCAACCTCATTTCATTGGTTTCTCACCACTAGACATAGGAAGGAAAAAAAGTAAATGCAAGTGAATGCAGAGTTACGCCACTCTGCATAGGACAAATTCAGTCAATTGTTCTAGAATTAATTCTTCATTAAAATGTATTAATTAATGAGATCTTTCTGAAATATATTTTATATTGGCTGAAATTACTTAAGATTAGTATCAACAAAAAATTAAATTTAAAAAATACTTTATAAAAGGTTGGCCTTATAGTATTAATTCTAAAACAGAATTTTAGAAAATGGAATTTTGCTTTCCTTCAAAAATATTGTCATTATTTATTTTAAAAGAATTATGAAAAAGTAAATATGAGCTCCAGTATACGAATGATTGATATAAAATGAAAATGACCATACATACATAGTTTCTATTGACGGTATTTGCATTTGTACTGCTACCACTTACCTTCTGCAAAAGTTATTTGGCTTTTTTCCTTCTGGATAACCACCTGTAAGGTCTCCTCATGCTTTTGTTGTTAGGTATAATGAATTATAAACAAACATTCTCATGAAACACTGGTGACCCACATACAGATAATCTCTAAGAAAACACAAATCTGTCATCATAATAAGAGAAAAAGCAAAAAAAAAGCTTCACTCTAGAAAACTATATCCTGTAAAATTCCACATCTCAAAAAATAATTGACTAACTCTACCAGAAAAAGAGCAGATTTTGGTATAGATGAGGACTATATCATTAACTAATATTTCATAATCAGCAAAAGTAAGTTATAATAAATCCATTAAGTTTAAACTTAAATTACTCTCTTCTCTTTTTTTAAATGGAAATGATGTTTTGTTTTTATTTCCACATATGTTAATTTCTTTTCTTTTTCTCCTATCATCGAAGGTTAACTTTCTGTTCCTTTACTACCATTTGACTGATCAATAACTAGATACACAGTCCTCTTTGTTTTGTTTTGTTTGTTTGTTTTAGATACATATTCTTTTCCTTTCTATAAGCCCTAGTGTTGTTTGATGTTTATCTAGAATTTTATATATTACATATATGCAATTACATATATAATATACATGTAAATCAGTGTGGGTCATAGGAGGGTTATACACCAAAACAAAACAAAAAAAGACAAATTGTAAAAACTCTTACTACTTCAGTATCAGTTTGACTGTGTCTTATGTCCTATGATCAAATCATAAAAATAATGATAATAAAATCCCTTACATAATGATACCACCAACAAATATGTCTAATTCCTCATCCTGTTGGTCAAGCCTTATCCACCTTTTGTTGTATTTAATTTTCTGGGTACTCTTTGAACAATAGTAAATACAAATCCTTATAACAGTTCATCATTAAAATATTCAACAAGGAAGATCCACTATATTTAATGATTCCCAACTTCATATTTTTTCTTGCTTTGCAATTGCTATAACATTTTTAAATGTTAATTTTATTGCTTAGCATTGGTGGGATATTGAATGTTTTTTTCCTTCCAGGAAGATATATTTTAAATTTTAAGAATAAGCAATGTAAAATTATAAATGTCAAAACTGCCAGGAAATGATTCTAAAATTAGGAAAAGAAATAAAGATAATACCAGAATTGGATTTTATGTTAGAAACAACATTGTGACTAACTTGTGATCATGACTAAGATATGAAACAGAGTTTGTAGTATGGATATAAATGATATTTGTGAAAATGAAATTAGTTTTATTTCTTTAAATACCTTACTGTGCTAGATTGTGGCCAAACTCAAGAATTCTGGCTGGTGAAGTTTTTCTCTTTCTTTTTCTTTCTTTTTTTTTTTTTTTTTTAGACTAAAGTGTACTTATTATTAGGCAATTAAAAAGAAAAAACAAAGCAACTCAAGCTAACATAGTAAACATTGTGCTCTAAAGGAGTTAAGGAAATATTTTGACTTAATGTGTGAATAGAAGAAAATGTCTTTTCTTTCTGATCATTAATAATTTTTCCTTTACATTGAAAATTCTAATACCCTACACTCAATAAAATATGTTTTTTCTAAGAAGGGTATTTTATATCTCTCTACTGGTATGACAATCAGTGGCATATTTTTTAATGTTTCCTTTCATTAATTATCTTCATACTAAGGGGGACAAAAAAGCATCTGACTTTTTTGTTTTTCAAAGTAAGAGGCTACCTTCTGTGCAGGATGGGTTTCCTACAGATGTGTGAAGGAGGTTTATTAGGGAGTGCAATTGAGAACAACACCTGTGGGGTTATAAGAAAATCAGAATTGTTCAGAGAGAGAGTGAACTGTGATGCAGCTGTGACAGAGGGCCAGCCAATCCTGCAGGTTCAGGAGCTGGTATGACCTCTGAGACATGCTTGACCTTTGTACATCAACATCAACAGATGCAGGCTGCTACCAAGAGAAGGGTATCCTTGGGTGTCCTTCAATCAGGGCAATTCCTGGGGAGGAATTTAACTGTGAGCCTTCAACAGCCAATATGATTTTAGGATAAATTCATTTTTATATAATATATACTTTACTCAAGTGTTTTCTCAGAGTCTGGTCCCAGGATAGGTGTGGGGGATATAGAGATAAGTCAGACATGGTGATGTTTACTCTCAAGGGAAGATACCATAAGAGGGGATGATAAGCCTCTGAGCAAGGAAGTGCAATAGAAAAAATAGATCTAGGACCTCCCTGGCAGTCCAGTGGTTGGTTCCCCATGCTTCCACTGCAGGGGGCGTGGGTTCAATCACTGGTCAGGGAAGATCCCGCATGCTCCTCAGAGAGACCAAAAAAAAAAAAAAAAGACCTAAATCAGTGACTTCAACCAGGGGTAGTGTTGTCACTTGGGGGTAGTTAGCAAGATCTGGAGACACTTTTGGTTGCCAGAACTTGGTGGGATGCTACAGGCATGCTAGAGAGTAGAGGCCAGGGATGGTGCTAACCATCTTACAATGCACAGGACAGTCCTCCCAAACAAGCTTTATCTGGTCCAAAATGTCAATAGTGCCAGGGTTGAGTAACCCTGACTTAGATGCTTTGACAGAAATATATATTGGATGCAGTGGGACAAAGTAATGGATATAGAAATATTAAGGAATTTTTCAGGAAGTGACTTGTGGAAGAGGTGATGGGAAGGTGTTCATTGTGTAGGAAAGGTGAGGGATAGAACTCCAGGTATCTATACTGTAAAGACAAAGATGCATAAAATAGACAATGTGGCTAGAACATCAAAAGTAATTCAAACTAATGTTGGAGACACAGTCAGGGCAAGAGAAAAGGGTTTAAATATCATTCTAAGTGTTAAGCAAAGTCATTGGTTGGCTTAAAGAAACTGGCATGTGCCCATTAGTCTATCCTCACCACACATACAGTAGGTGCATTCCTTTGCACTTATTGTCAGTTCTCTTACCTCATTCACCCCCTACCTTGTTCCTAGATAGGCATTTGATATCTCTGCTCCTGAAGTAGGCGTTGGCATGATCTCTCTTTCAGATCTCCTCAGACCTGCCATTGATAGAAGAGGAAACAAAATAATTGATAGGTCAGAGAAATTAAATGTAAGAGAAATTAACCAGTTATTTGTAGGATGGTGTTATAATTATCTTATGCTACCAGAGGCAGCGTGTTGGGGGAGGGAGAATTGGATGAAGGTGGTCAAAAGTACAAACTTCCAGTTATAAGGTAAATAAGTCCTTGGGATGTAATGTACAACATGATAAATATAATGAACACTGCTGCGTGTGTGTGTGTGTGTGTGTTTAACATCTTTATTGGAATATAATTGCTTTACAATGGTGTGTTAGTTTCTGTTTTATAACAAAGTGAATCAGCTATACATATACATATATCCCCGTATCTCCTCCCTCTTGAGTTTCCCTCCCATCCTCCCTATCCCACCCCTCTAGGTGGTCAGAAAGCACTGAGCTGATCTCCCTGTGCTATGCAGTTGCTTCCCACTAGCTATTTTACATTTGGTAGTGTATATATGTCCATGCCACTCTCTCACTTTGTCTCAGCTTACCCTTCCCCCTCCTTGTGTCCTCAAGTCCACTCTATATGTCTGCATCTTTATTCCTGTCCTGCCCCTAGGTTCTTCAGAACCTTTTTTTTTAGATTCCATATACATGTGTTAGCACACAGTATTTGTTTTTCTCTTTCTGACTTACTTCACTCTGTATAACAGTCTCTATGTCCATCCACCTCACTACAAATAACTCAATTTCGTTTCTTTTTATGGCTGAGTAATATTCCATTGTATATGACATAAATCACAGCAAGATCCTTTGTGACCCACCTCCTAGAGAAATGCAAATAAAAACAAAAATAAACAAATGGGACCTAATGAAACTTAAAAGCTTTTGCACAGCAAAGGAAAACATAAACAAGATGAAAAGACAACCCTTAGAATGGGAGAAAATATTTGCAAATTAAGCAACTGACAAAGGATTAATCTCCAAAATTTACAAGCAGCTCATGCAGCTCAATATCAAGAAAACAAACAACCCAATCCAAAAATGGACAGAAGACCTAAATAGACATTTCTCCAAAGAAGATATACAGAATGCCAACAAACACATGAAAGGATGCTCAACATCACTAATCATTAGAGAAATGCAAATCAAAACTACAGTGAGGTATCATCTCACACGAGTCAGAATGGCCATCATCAAAAAATCTACAGACAATAAATGCTGGAGAGAGTGAGGAGAAAAGCGAATCTTCTTGCACTGTTGGTGGGAATGTAAATTGATACAGCCACTATGAAGAACAGTATGGAGGTTACTTAAAAAACTAAAAATAGAACTAGCATATGACCCAGCAATCCCACTACTGGGCATATACCTTGAGAAAACGATAATTCAAAAAGAGTCATGTACCAAAATGTTCATTGCAGCTCTATTTACAATAGTCAGGACATGGAAGCAACCTAAGTGTCCATCAACAGATGAATGGATAAAGAAGATGTGCCTCTGTGTGTTATATATGAAAGGTGTTAAGAGAGGAAATCCTAAGAGTTCTCATCCCATGGAAAAACAAAATTGGTATGGGGACACACGTCTTGACAAACTAGTTTCTCTCCTCATCCCTCTTATGCTTTTATTCTCTTTGCTATTTGAAGTTGCACATGATATTTTTTTGGGGGGGGGTATCTCACTTAAATAAATCAGTGAGATGAAGTGTTACTCTTTTAAATGAACTATCATCATCCCTCTGAAGGAGAATGTGTTGCTTCATTATCAACTGTAAAATATCTTAAAATGGTATTGTTCTTTGACATGGAGGTCAACTTCTGAATTTCCATCAGGAAACTGAAGAGAGGTCCGGATCTAATGTAGTACTGCAATTCATTCCATTGATTTGTGTGTCAGATTTTTTGAAATATTTACAAATTAGTACAACCTTCTGACAACAAATATCACCCTCTTAAAAATCTACATGCCCTAGGCCACTATAAAAACTGCATAGACCTTGGATAAACAAGGTCCTACTCTATGGCACAGGGAACTATATTCAATGTCCTGTGATAAACCATAATGGAAAAGAATATGAAAAAGAACCTATATATGTATAACTGAATCACTTTGCCGTACAGCCAAAATTAACACAACATTGTAAATCAACTAAACTTCAATAAAATAAATTAAACAAAAACTTTGTAGACTATAATCAATCTTACTTTTAGAGATCCTACTCTACATCAAATATATTCAACAATATATCAAATATATTATAATACAACCATGTTTACTTTAATGATAATATTTCTGCTATAAATATTTGAATAATCTTAAGATGTTAGTAGTAAACTGGCTTGCCTGTGTGGAATGCAACTATTATGCCTACTTAAAATTTCTTATGAAGTAAGAAACTTTCTGCAATAAAGTGTGTCTACACGGTGAAATTTTAGCAATATTAAATGTAGTCATTTTATTAAATTAACAATGTTACCTTTAAGGTAATTATTAATTTTGATTTTGTTGCTTTAAACATTTTTTTTAACTAAGTCATTATTCCCTTTTTGACTCAAGTATTTTCACAGACCCTTAAAAATCTTATGGGAATTAGGTGCCTATATATGTGAGGTGACCATAAAATTTCATATATAAAATGGCCACATACATACCCTTTGCTATGAAAAGTCAACCTATAAAAATTTATACTAAATAATTGATAAAAATAAGTATAATAATTTGTCTATAAATATAATTATTGTAGAATATTCATTGTTTATAATAGCAAAAATAATATTTTAATGAGATGAGCTTAATGCATATAGTACATATTTACAATAGAATAACATGTAGATGTTGAATGTGACTGTTGTAGAATTTGTGGAATAATAATGGAAAAATAGTATGTTAAAATTTTAAACACAATTTATAAAATGGTATCCACACCCTGAATCCTTTTATAACATATGCATAAATATAACATCTGAAGAATAAGTACTGACATGTATAAAAAGAGTGTTCTCTTCTAGTCAGAGATTTTGTGACTTTCTTTTTCTTCACTTTTATTATCCTTATTTTCTACTTTTCCTATGAGAGTGCATTACTTTTTTTTTTTTTAACAGTCATTCAGTAAATATTTATTCAACATATGTGTTGCACTATGCCAGTCCCCAAGAGGGATACAGACATACTCTCAACTTATTTATGGTTAAGTGAGGAGTCAGACATGTACATGCAGCAATGTAATAGGGCCTTTTGATGAGGCTGAGCATGAGCTGAGTGCTATGAGTGTATGTATGAAAAATGAAAACAATCATAGTTAAAATTGGTAAAACATATACAGGAAGGTATTAAATTGATATAAAAAATAGCCCAATAGCTATTCCATGGCTTCTAAAGCTAGTATTGTATAGTATTAGTAAGCTTAGTATTTGTGCCTTGATACTTATGTTATTTTTTTAATAAAATATTTTTCAAATTACAAAAAAGCACCCAACGACTAGCCACTGAATAAAAAATTATAATTAAAGATAAATAATAAACTAGAAAACTACAAACAAGTATACTGTGTTTCATTTACATGTTCTAATAATTTTACCAAGCTATCAGACTGCATACGCTACATAAAAGTTTTCTTTCCTTGTAAATTTGAAAAAATAACTACATTACAAAATTGCTATTTATTGATTACTTACTCATTCAATTTTTTGTCTTGTCATCATCTAATTAAAACTGTTCATGACTTTAGTTTATGAATGTCTGTTCCTCATGGAAAAGTTCACACTTTCCTTCAGGAATGTGATACAAATAAGATTCTACAAACGAACTATACAACAATTATTATTTACTGATTTCTTCTTTACTAATTTACCAAGGCAGGAGCTGTGGGAGTGGTCTGCATATTGGGAAGAAAATTTTATCATTGACATTATTTAGAATTGATAAATATGGTGACAATAAAAAGCAAACTGAAATCAGCAGGTTTATGATTGCTTTTAAATGGTCTACAGACTATGCTTCCCTCCCACCCTACAATGGCTGCTCATTGTTTGGAGCCCTCTTACCTCCTTTAGTATGCTGCTGTGCTACTACAAAACACGTATGAATTTCAAAATCCATGAGTAAAAATGTTACAGGTTAATTATGTATTGATACATAAGCTTGTAAGCTTTCTTGGGAAACTAAATTAGACACCTGTAGAAATAATTAACTCAAGGACTAATTTAATAATTTGTGAATTAAGATGTATGATGAAAATACTAATTTAGCTTTAGAATCCTACTAGTTTGAGAGAATTCTGCCATTCAACAAGTATTTGTTGGGCATTCACTTTGTTAGTTTAGAAATACAAGTATCAATATGCTAGCCACGGCCACTGCTCTCAAAGAACCTCATACAGTGAGATAAACAGATTACAGGTGGGAATTTCCACGAGTTTTGAGTGCTATTTATGAGAAAGATTTGGTGTCACAGTTGTGACATGAGGATAATGAGGATAATGTCAAAGAAAAAGAAGGACTGAATTTAAGCTTTGGAGAGAATGACTAACTTCATGATATAAATATAAGCGATGATACTCAATGGTGAATAATCCAAAGTTTTCTTATTCATTGCTGAAAAATGTATTTTTATTGATGTGTAGCATGAGTGTGCACAATTAATTCCTGCCACAAAATAATTTAAATAATGAGATCATGGAAAATTTGAAGTATTTAATTTCCTGAATTATATTCCATATGTAAAAATGCTAGTTTCTTTCTCATTTCTGGGAATAGCTCTTTGTTAAACAGATACAACATAACAATCTGAGCATTCATTTTGTTGATTTGTATTCTCATTGTCTTTATGGTTCACACTTCCCTGAGGCCACAAAATGTTTTTGTTTGAAAATATTTCCTTTCCATTTTCTGCCTAATAAAGGTAAATAGTGATAGTGCTAAGGACTTAATCAGAACAGGTGACTTAAAAAAACATTAGAGCAAGCTTTGCAATTTAGATGGTCTGAATGTTGATTCAGGGGAATGATCTCTTTCTTAGGTGGGACAAAAATAAAATTGACAAGTTCACTGTAATGGCTTATTAGTTGAAAGCAATTTTAGCAGACCATTTAAAAAAATAGAATCATCTGTTATAAACAAAAAATTAAGTGAAACAACTACTGGACGTAAAAAGCACCTACCAAATGTTCTCTTTCGCTGCGCCACGTGGCATGATGGAAGTTTACAATTTTTTAAACTTACTCTTGTAACTACCAGGCATGTATTCCACATTTTCAAATCTCGATTAATTTTAGGTTTGAATTCAGATGCATATCACTAGGATGATACCTATCCAAACAAGGAAAAATATGACATGTTTTGAAAGCCACTGTGTTTGGAAAAAGCCTTCCACGTGTACACAAACACACATATACAGTGTCCCATTTATTTTCTCACTGTTTCTGTGGGTCAGTTGAGTTCCTCCTCAAACTCATATATTTAATATGGAACGCCCAGTACGTCAGAATGTGACTGTATTTGGAGATAGGGTTTTTTTTAAGAGTAAGTTAAAATGAGGTTATTAGTGTGGGCCCTAATCCAATATGCCTGGTGTCCTGATAAGAAGGGGAGATTAGGACAGAGACACACACAGAGAAAAGACCATGTGAAGACAGAGGGAGAAGACAGCCAACTACATGAAAAGAAAGAGGCCTCAGAAGAAACCAAACCTTGATCTCAGACGTCTACCTTCCAGAATTGTAAGAAAATAAATTTTTGTTGTTTAAGCCACCTAGTCTGTGGTATTTGTCATAGCAGCCCTAGCAAACTAATATAGCATGCAATTAAAAATTGTGACACAAATAAAGCTTATG
The DNA here is from genome assembly GCF_028023285.1 of Balaenoptera ricei. Classification (NCBI taxonomy): domain Eukaryota; kingdom Metazoa; phylum Chordata; class Mammalia; order Artiodactyla; family Balaenopteridae; genus Balaenoptera; species Balaenoptera ricei. Next base: position 61,743,706 of record NC_082642.1, read on the forward strand.
ACAAATGGAACAGAATAGTATAGGGAAAGAATGATTTTATTCCGATTATATTTTTAAAATATATCTTTATCCTATGCTACTCAAAGCACTCTAAGTACTATAACTAATATACACAACACTTGTTAGAATGTGACATAATTTTGTAAAAGAAAAAATTAAATATAATAATGAATGTGCCACTCTACAATTGATTTGTTCCCTATATAGTACAAACTCAGATATTGGTCACTCATATTATAGTCTGAGTGAATTTGATATTCATTTATACAAGATGAAAAATGCAGAATAACTAGGCAAAAATAAATAATGATAATAATCTTAATAGTGGGAGAAATTGTATATTGCATTTTTCCCATAGACCCTTTTCTGCCTATTTATTCTTAATTTTTAACTCTTACCTTATCTCCTTATTAAAAAATCTCAGTCCCTTTCTTTCCTCTAAACAACTGACCATGTATCTTCATTCACAGACAAAATTGAAGAAATTAAAAGAGAATTTAAATATTTTCCCATCACAATAAACTATTTGTATCTGTGTGCACATATTTCTTCTCTACTCCAGTTCCTATGAATGAACTATGCTTGCTTCTAAAAAAATTTTTCTACCTGTTTACTATAGCCTATCTAATCCCTTCAATATGACACCGATATATTTTAGCAAGTTTCTCTTTCACTTCTGTAACATCAGTTTTCTGCTGTATGAGATCATTCCCATCAGAGTACAAACATGCTGTAAATTCTCACCTTAAAAAACCCTCCCTTGATCCTAATACCTCTCCACCACATACTTCTCCTAAATATCTGCATAGAGCTTTTCCATACACAGACCTTCCACCTAGCTCCCACTATCTCCTAAACCCATTATCACTACGCTTTTATGCCCAATAAGGCAACAGCTCATTTTTGTATGGACTATCCACATTTATTCCTTAAACAAGCACTTATCCAGCATTCATTACTTACAAGAAAAGATTGTGGACAATAAGGATACAGCAATGAATTAAACAGACCAAGCCCCTGTCCTCCATGAGATGGGTAGTAGCTTTTTTATTGTTATGAATAGAAATCAGATAGCAGGAAAAATGAGGGCTATAGAGCTTGCACCCGGGACCTTGTGAGAAATGCAGAACATCAGTCCCCATGCCAGTCCTACAGAATCAGAATGTGCGTTTTGCCAAGATCCCCAGGTGATGCAAATACACATTAAAGTTTAAGAAGCCCTGGAAAACAGAAGACACCTATTGGGAAAATGTATAAGAGACATCTTTAATAATTTAAAGGTCAGTATTTATCACTTATTTTAATCCATGATTGTCTCAATGCTGTCTTTGCTTAGTGTTATTTCTATGGTTTACATTATAAATTCCTCTATTACTTAAGATTTCATTTAGTTGCAAGAATCAGAAAACCCAGTCCCACAGAAGTAAAAAGTTATTGCCATTCTTTCAGCTGCTCAACAGCATTACTACTGATATTTCTCTGATTATCTTAAATATTCAGCAATGTTGCAAGATGGTTTTTTGCCTTTAAGCTAGAAAAGAGAGAAGGAATATACCAGGCATGGCTTTGTTTTAATCAAAAAAAGTAGAATCTTTCCCCAAAGCACCTCCATCCCAAAACTTATCTGCTTATTTATTGTGTGCTAAAGCTGGGTAATTTGCCCAAAACTAGCTGCAAGGGAGACTAGAAAACTGAGTATATGGCTCTCTAGGTAATATAGAAGGAAGTAGTAAGAGACGTGTTTAGAAATGTTTTTAGAGTAGAAAAGCAGCAGTGTCTGCAACAATATTATAGATAAATCCACTGTGTTTTCAAACCTTAAATAGATAGAAATAATTATCCTCTACTACAAATATCACCACCATGTCTAATATCTCCATGCTCCTTCAGAAGCACCACTGTCGATTCTCTCTTAGTGAAGAATCTCAGGAACAACTCAGTATCTCCCTAATGGATCTGGTGGTTTAGGTGATTCCTGGGAGTTACGTCATATGCTAGGGACACAAATTCCATATAAACAATATGTTCTTCACATTTAAAGTGAAAATAAGGAAACACTTTTGTGGTAAACAGGTTCTCCCTTCCTGTCTTTGAAAAAGCTTGCTGACATGTTTTGAGGTACCTAGGAAGAGATCCACATGGTAAAGTAATGAGAGAAACCTCCAGCTGATAGCCAGAAGAAAGTGAGGTCCTCATCTGGACAGCCTGCAAGGCCAACAATTGGACTGCAGCCTTGCAGAAGACCCAGCCATGCTATGCCTGGGCTTCAGCCTATAACACATATTTAAGGATTATAAGGCACTGTTTGGTGTTGTACAAACTACAAAGCTACGAAGATACTAAAGACTTAGCACATGAACAAGGAGTGTTTTTATAAAAAGGGATAAATGGAACAGGTAAAATCCAAGTATAGTATGGTTCTCCTTCAATAAATAATCTACTCTTCTGGTGTTGTAAAAGAGTACAAGTGAATATTGCTATTGTTAATGAATAGATAAGCGTCTGTGTCCCCCAAATAAGTGGTCAAATAAACACAAAATAAGTATTAATGTGGCTCTTTCAATACAACTTTTTCAATATATCTATATCAGCATAATTCCTTATAGTGATTGTCTCTGGTCATTGTACTCTGTGCTTAAAATGTCAACAGAAAATGGGTAATTAGAGGAAATATCTGTGTATTGAGAATTTCCATTTCACTTACAATAAGTTTAAACCCAACAGTGGTAACTATAACCAAATCCAAAACAAACATAATAGTTGAATTTGAGAATAGCAGTGAGTAAGTCACAAAGGCTAACTTCCACTGAAAGATTTTATAATGTTAAGTTTGTTCTACATGGTAAATGTATGATTCTGAAAGGTTTCAGATCAGCATAGAGAATAATCTCCATTTGGAAAGAATATAGGAATTGAATGGGGAACCACAATGGTGGGAGTATTTGGCATTTTTCAAATATAGTACATGTACACTAGTAGATGGCTTTCCCAAGTCTTCACTGACATTCAGACAGGAAGTAGTGGATTTAAATCACAAAAAGAGAAGTTGGAGATTAAAAATTCTTATTGACTTTCATGGTTATGAAACGGAATACTATCCTTTCTTGCAAATTATTTATAAAAATAATTTCAGTATTCAAGTGTTTTCAGTACAGAGTAGCCAAAATACCAAATGAACTTGGTCTTTTATCTTTACCTCCATATTCATTAGCAAAACTAATGAAAACTAATCCAGCTAAATGCTCTCAGTCTTAAAGATACCTTTGGCTTAATACATATTTATTTAACTACAATTAATCAAAATATATTGATCATATACAAACAGTATGCTTGACATTTAGGAAGTCAAGGTTTGCATACTTGGAAGAGAGAAATCTGAGGGTAGGAAATCATGTTATTTATGGGATGAGACACCTTCAGATAAGCTAGAAACTTCAAAATGAGCCTAAATAAAATGATGCATGTGAGTAGAGAAGAGGAAAAAAACTAACATGGGAGGAAAAGTTACAAAAGATAGTCAAGGTATAATAAGCAGATTCTTCTTCCTGAGCTAGAGAAGGTACCTAGTGAAAATATGAGATGTACAAAGGTTGAGAAAGAACAGCCTTTATTGATGTTCTAACTTCTTATCTGAAAAAAATGTCCATTTTTTAAATAGACATGTTAGGAGAGTGGATAAGTGTCCATGTTAGTAACCGTAATAATAACAAAAAAGAAATACATTGCAAAATGTATACAAGATGAGGTAAATTTAAATTAAAATTTTACATGTGTATTTCTAATAGCCCAATATTTCTACTTGCCAGCTTTACATTAGGGAAGCACTCAACAAGTGCAAGAAAACATACACAAGAATGTGCAGGGCAGCAGGATTTGCAACAGCAAAAATAACATAAATACCTAATGCCCGCCAGTAGGAATACAGATAAGCTTTGGTTAATCCATACTTCGGAATACTATGCGAATTTGTGTAGCTCTATGTATACTACTATGAAAACATTACTAAGATGTACTGTTAAATTTAAAAAATCATAATAAAAATACAAAGAATTACCCAACTATTTATTAAGCATTGATTATATGTTATTCACTATTTGGTTGTTTATTTCTCGACCATAGGAGCATTTTAAGGATTTTTAAACCAGAAAGAACTTATCATACTAATATTTGGGCTTAAAACCATACAGAAAATTCTTCTCAGCTTAGGCTTTTTCTTATTTTTTATATTTCTTTACTTTCTGACTTTTCATTATACTCTTTGTGTGGCTGGGATGATGAAAATTCCTGGAGTCCTTTTCTCCATCTGAAGTACCTTTCATGCCCTATTCAGTAGAAATGATCTGCCAAAAACATAGATAAAGAGATACATCTTTAATCTTACAAGCTGTCTCCTTGCAAAGGATCAGCAAAATGATTTTTCTTTTAACAGTTGTCAGCATGCTTGACATCTGTCTCAAAGGCTTAGGCTCTATTTTTATTTTTCCTATTGAAATCATGCTCTGACACCTGCCCCTTTGATACTTTTAGACTGATGCCATGAAGAACTGAGTGTTTTTCAGTCAAAGAACCCACCATATTTCCTTTCTTTTTCATTTGGTTCAAAAATAAGATTAAAAATAAAACTTATTTTCAATAGGATAGATATGTAGAAATATCCAAATTAAATAAAAATACATCGTTATCCTATGAACAACGACATTTCCTTTAAAAAGATATAGCTGATCTTAACATATTCAGTCTTTTCAAAAAGTTTTAAATAACATATACAAAATTATCTTCTATATTTATCAGAACACCATTAGTGGTATTTAGCATAAAAAAAAGGCATGTATGTGTCAGTTGTTTCTCAGTAAAACCTAATGACAAATGCTATAGTAACCATATACACAGATGTAACAAAAGTGCTAGTATGTTTATGAATTTTAAAGTGGTACTTTGTACTATTTGAAAAAAAGTTATTGTTTTATGTGGCAGGACGTGTAAAGAATTTGGGTGTTTGCATGAGGAAAAGTAAGACAGTATTAAAGGTCAAAGACATTAGCCTCATCTTCTCTTTACAAAATTGCCAAAAAAATATCCCCTAGTAAAAGAATCATTACATATGAGGCTGCTATTTTGCCCTAAAAATAACAAAATAATGTGTTGGATAGGGACATCAGAAAAGTGATAGAGTAAGCAACTCTAAACATTCATCTTCCACAAATATATATATATATATGGCAAAATCTGTCAGAATCCTGTCAGAACTCTAAAAAACAAAGACTTACAGCAACACAGCAAACACTGAATCAAGAAAAAAGCAACTTGAAAAGAGTAAGAAAGTTGTGGATGTTTTCATTTTCACTTGCTCCACCCGATTCCCAGTGTGATAGCTGTCTTGAAATGGCAACAGACTGTGTTCCTAGTGTGGAACACGGATCCCTGGTTTTGGAGGGAGCATAAGATCTTATTTACAAATTACTGTAAATGTTTATAATAACCTGTCTGAGAGCTACCTGAAGGACTAATACAGGCACTCAACTTTGTTTTGCCTAACTTAGAACTCAGGCCAGAGTTGGCAGGCCTTGCTTAACAAATGCTGGCAGGCAAACTTACAACCTACAGATGTTTAGGATTAACATATACACTAGACAAACTAAAGCCTGGAAGGAAAAGCTGGGGGAGATTCTTAGAGAAATCAGGATATTCAAAACAATTGAGTATTCAGGGACATTTAGAAAGCCACATGCATGCACAGGGCAATATATATGCTCAGAAAACAACTGAGAAGAACATAAGTTTTACTCTGGGCTGATCCTTAGGCTCAAACCTACATAAACAATGAAGGAATGTACTAGAATAGAGCTAATCTGCAAAGACTGGGAGATGAGTTTGTTTATTATTGTTTTATTTTCATTTTTTTTGATATTTTTATTGCCGTTTTTAGGTTTTGTTTTGTTTCTTTTTAGCTCTTTCCTGTCAAGGAAATATCTGTGAAAACATTAGCTAAACCATGAATTAAGGAACAGACTTCAATGACTACACATGACAAGAAGTACTGTCTTCGCAAAAAATAGTTCTTAAAAGTTACTATACAAATGGACTAAAACAGCTTTTTAACATTCAAAAAATCCTCAATCTTGAGAATGCGGAACTTTATTTCCAGTATTACCACATTATAATATTTCAATGTACATTTTTCAACAATAAAAAAATCATAAGGCATAGAGTCAAGGAAATATGGCCCATTCACAGAAATGAAATAAATTGATAAAAATCATCCACGAGGAAGCAAACTTCAGATTTATTTTAAAAATCCCTTTAAAACAACTATCTTAATTGTGTTTAAAGGAATAAAGGAAAGCCAAGACAAAGATCTAATAAAATCAGGAAAATGATGTACGAACAAAATGAGAATATCAATAAAAGGATAGAAATTATAAAAAGAAACCAAACAGAAATTCTGGAGCTGAATAGTACAATAACTGAAATGAAAACTTTAGAAGATGGGCTCACATCAGATTTAAACAGGCAGAAGAAATAATCAGTAAACTTGAAGATAGGACAATTTGATTTTTTGAGTCTGAGGAGAAGAAAGAAAAAATAATAAGAAAAAGGAAACAGTCTAAGTGACCTGTGAGACACCAATAAGCAGAACAACATATCCATTATGGAAGCCCTGGACGAAAAACAGAGAGAGAAGAGACATGAACAATATTTGAAAAAACATTTGCCAAACATGCCCCACATTTGATGAAATACATAAATCTAGAAATATAAGAAGATCAATGAACTCCAAGTAGGATAAAGTCAGAGATCTATACCTGAACAAATTATAAGCAATTGGTTAAAAGCCATAACAAAGAGAGAATCTTGAAAGAAGGTGAAGAGAAGCAGCTCATACTGTACAGAAAAAATTAACAGCCAATTTCTTATCAGAAACCATGGAGGCCAGAAGGCTGTAGGATAATACATTTAAAAGTACTGAAAGAAAAACTATCAACTAATAATTCTACATCTGGCAAAACTGTCTTTCATAAATTAGGGATACATTTTTGACATTCCCAGACAAACAAAAGCTGAAGTAGTTCATTTCCATTTAGACAAGAACTCTGAAAGGAATCCTTCCAGATGAAATAAAATGACACTAGACAGTAACTTGAAGTTGTATAAAGAAATAAAGTTCTCTGGTAAAGGCAAATACATGGTCAAATATAAAAGTCAGTATTGTTATAATTTTGGTTTGTAACTGCATTTTTATTTCTTACATGATTTAAAAAAGCAAATGTATAAATATAATTATAAGTTAATGCTATTTGGGCATAAAATATAAAAATGTAATTTGTGACAACAATAAGGTGAGGGTGATGAAGCTGTAGAGGAGTAGTGTCTGTATGTGATTGTAATTAAGTCTGTATACACAAAATTAGACTGTTATAAATTTAAGATGTTAAATGTAATCCTCATGGTAATGATAAAGAAAACACCTAAAGAATATACACAAAAGGAAATGAGACGGAAATCAAAATGATTCACTATATAAGTTAACTAAACACAGAGAATACAGTAATGGAGGGAATGAGGGATAAAAATATATAAAGCATACAGAAACAAACAGCAAAGTGGAGAACATAAGTCCTTCATCATCAGAAATTACTTTCAGTGTAAATGCTTTAAACTCTCCAATCAAAAGGCAAAGATTGGCAGAATGTATTAGAAAAATAAGAGATAACTATATGCTTTCTACAAGAGACTCACTTTAGATCGAAGATAAAAACAGTTTGAAAGTGAAAAAATGAAAAAATATATTCCATGCAAATAGTAACCAAGAGATAGCTGGTTTTATTAATATTAAACTTTAAGACAAAAACTGCTACAAGAGTAAGACATTATATATTAATAAAATGTTCAATTCCTTAAGAAGATATAATCATTATAAATATATATTCACCAATCTACAGAGTCCCAAAAATATGAAACAAACATTGACAGAATTAAAGGGTAGAATAGACTTTGATAACCCACTTTCACATGATATGATTCCATATGTAGAAAATCTTAAAGAATACACAAGAGAGCTACCAGAACTAATAAATGAATTCAGTAATTGAAGGATACAAGATTAACACACGTAAATCAGATGTGTTTCTAGTCACCAGGAATGAAGAATCCAAAAAGTACACTGAGAAAGCAATTTCACTTACAATAGCATCTAAGAGAATAAAGTACCTAGGAATAAATTTAACCAAAGAGGTAAAAGACTTGTACACTGAAACACTGCAGACAACAAAACTAGACACATTGCTGAAAATCTAATGGAAAGACATTCCATTTTCAGGGATTGGAAGATTTAAGATTGTTAAGATGTCAATGCCATCCAAAGATTCAGCCCATCCCTTTCAAAATTCAAACATAATATTCTTGCAGAGATGTATCCTCAAATTTATACAGAATTTCAGGGGGCCCCAAATAAGTGAAATAATCCTGAGAGGAAAGTTTTGGGCACTCACTCTCCCTGATTTCAAAACTTACTATAAAACTACAGTAATTGAAAAAATTTGGTACTGATCTTGGATAGACATATAGATTGACTGAATAGAATTGAGAGTCTGGAAGTAAACTCATACCTCCATGGCTAACTGATTTTTGACATGGGTGTCTAATCCATTCAATAGGGAAACAGTCTCTTCAACAGATGGTGCTGGAACAACTGGATAGTCCCATGAAAAAGAATGAAGTTTGACTCCTACCTCACATTATTTACAAAAATTAACTCAAAATGGATCAATGACCTAAATTTAAGGGCTAAAACCATTAAACTCATAGAGAAAAACATAGGGTTTACTCATCACGATCTTGGATTTTGCAATGGATTCTTAGATGTTACACTAGAAGCATGAGAAACACAAGAAAAAATAAAGTGGATTTCATCAAAATTAAAATTTATGCATGAGAGGACATGATCAAGAGAGTGAAAAGACAACCTACGGAATGGGATAAAATATTTGTAAGTCATATTTCCTATGAGAGTCTAATATCCAGGATATATAAAAAAAATTCCTATGAAACAACAAAAAGGCAAACAATCCAAATAAAAAGTGGTCAACAGGCTTACATAGATATTTCTCCAAAGAAGATCTACAAATAGTCAATAAGCACATGAACAGACATCAACATCATTAGTCATTAGGGAAATGCAGATCAAAATCACAGTGAGATAACATTTTACATTTATTAGGATAGCTATAAAATTTTAAATGTAAATAACATGTGTTGGCAAAAATGTGGAGAAACTGGAATGTTTGTGCAGTGCTAGTGGGAATGAAAAATGTTACAACCGCTTTGGAAAACAGTTTGGCTGTTCTTCAAAAAGCTAACGACAGAATTACCATATGCCCCAGCAGTTGTAGTCCTACATATATAACCAAAATTATTCCAACAGGACTCAAACAGATACTTGTAAGTGAATGTTCATTGCAGCATTATTCAAAGTAACCAAAAGATGGAAATAACCCAAATGTCCATCAACAAGTGTATGGATAAACAAAATGTGGTATATACATACAATGTAATATTATTTAGCCATAAAAATAATGAAGTTCCAATACATGCACAATGGGGATGAACCTCAAAAACATACTAAGTGAAATAAGGCAAGCACAAAGGACAAATATTGTATGATTCCACTTATACAAAATATCTAGAATAGATAAATTAATAGAAACAGAAAGTAGCTTAGAGGTTGCCAGGGGCTGGGAGGAGGGAGAAAAAAGGAATTATTACTTAATAATTACAGAGATTTTGTTTCGGGTGATGAAAGACCTGTGGAAATAGACTGTAGTAGTTGTTTCACAATAGCATGACTGTAATTATGCCATTGAATTGTACACTTAAAGTGGTTAAATGGCAAATTTTATATCGTACACATTTTAGCACAATAAAAATGTATTGAAAGACCTACCAAAAATTATATCATGATTTGTTTTTTATTTTACTTTTTTAAGTTATCTACACAGAATTGATTTTTTTCTTTTGGTGAACAGTTTTGTGTAATTTTCTATTACTGTGTAACAAATTACTACACACTTTGTGGCTTAAAAATTACACACATTTATTATCTCACAGTTTCTTTGTATCTCTTTTCAAGGTCTTACATGGCTGCACTCAAGGTGTTGGCCAGTGCTGGGGACTTATCTGAAGACTCAAGTGGGGAAATATCCACTTTCAAGCTTATGTGGCTGTTGGCAGAATTTCAGTTCCTGCAGGTGTATTGCACTGAGGGCCTTAGTTCCTAGCTGGTTATTGCCCAGAGACTACCCTCATTTTATTGCCACATGGCTCTCACCAACACATCAACTTAATTCAAAATGCAGCAAGGGAGAGAACATGCTATCAGAACGGAGTTGTGATCCTATATAACCTAACCATGCAAGTGACATCCCACATATTTGCTGTATGCTATTAATTAGAAGCAACTTACTAGGCCACTCCCCATTCAAGGAAAAAGGATTACACAAGGGTGTAATTACCTGGGAGCTGAGAGCATTGGAAACCATCTTATCAATTGCTTGCCATCAGTTCTACAAAATTTAACAAGTATAGATTTGTGTAACTACTACAACAAATGATACAGAGACATTCCATCATCTCCCCCAAATTTCTGCATGTTCTCTTTTAATAGTCACAACCAGCACCATACTTAACCACTGATAACTACTGATCTGTCATCTATTATTAGAGTTTAGTCTTTTAAAAACGTCAAAATATATATGGAATCATACAGTGCATAACTTTTTGAGACAGGCTTCAATAATTCACATAATGCCTTTGAAATTCATCCAAAGTAGTGAATGTGTAAATAGTTTGTTCCTTTTACTTGCTGAGTAGTATTCCATTGCATGGATATAACAATATTTGTTAATCCATTCACCCACTGAAGCATGTATGGACAGTTTCCAGTTTTTGACTATCATGTATAAATGTGATATGAACATTTGTGTAAAGGTGTTTGTGTGATATAAATTCTCATTTTTCAAACTTTTTTATTTTTTTGGTTCAGCCATATGAATTGCTTTGGACAACTGATGTTAACAGACACCAAATGAACACAAACTTGAACTGTGCTCACTCATTTGGGCTATATATTTTATGCTCCTGCATTTAAACAAAAAGAAGAACATGTCTCAGACAGTTCCTGGTCAAAGGAGGATGGGAGATTGTTGGAGCAGACCTGAACTTAACTTTCAGATTGTAGACAAATCTACCCTAAGTCATCCAAAACCCTGACTACCCAATCAGTTGACAGGAAAGCAAGAAATTAATGCAGATGATTGCATACCACTGAGTTTGTGGGGTGATTTCTAATGTGGCATTATTGGGGCAATAACTGACTAATCCTATGAATAAATGGAAATTTTATTAATAAATAACATGCCTAAAATGAAGCTCCTTTATAATAAAATGTCTATTTCCATACATAAATACATAGGCATGAATGTACAATAACAGATGGAGTTGGATACAGATACGTTATATTGGCAACTCTAGTGAAAAAATCTTGGTAAAATTTGAAAAGAACTACTATAAACAGTGTCATATACTTTTCCTTCAGTACTTATATCCTGAAAAGATCAGTGTATTTGAAATTATGTAAAATATTTTTCATTAATATATGAGAGAGTTAAGTCTTGGGCTGAGATAAGCTATAAACAGGTTTATCATCCATATTCTGTCCTGTAGTCCATTTGAAAGTCCTGAGGCATAGTGCTTACCTGTGTAAGACAGTTTTAATGTGTACCAAAATGTTTAGCATCCTTGTTCCCTGATTATTTAATATAAGAAGAACTCACAACCATTCTGAGAAACAAAAACACTTCCACAAATTTTTTAAGTGTCTCTCTAGTGGACAGTAAAAACCACACATGAAAATCACTGATTTAAACGTACAGGAAGCCTGAGAACAACTCAGTCACTTGAAGGGAATCTGGGTATATCTACATCAAGAAATACTTACAACTATATAGGAAGTATTTCCATGATTTAATAAAGGGGAAAACTCAAATTTCAAAATATTTGCAACCTGGAGTACAGAGGGTCCCCAAACTACAAAGTAGAATATGCTCAGAGCATCAGGTATACACCTGGCTGTTGCAAATATAAAAGAAAAATGTAACAATGAATAACTTCATTGATCTAAATAAGAGAAGGACAGCAAAGGAAAAAATAAAAATTAATTGGAAATGATCTTAATTAGCAGTTCAACTACATAGACCCACAAAACCCTTCTGTTACATTTACATATATCTCAAAGGGGAAGCTTCATAAAGAAGTGACTAAGTGTTCTCTGATACATATTTTAATTCCAGATTCATATTGATAATTGTACCATAAATCCAAATAACTGTCTTAGCAAATGCTCTGATGTTAATTAAAGTACACTTAATGGATATATCCCAACCCTCTGTAGTGTCAACAGAGCCACCTTCCCGTGCATTTAAAGCAAATTGGATAATACAACTTCGCTGTAGTCTGTGACTTCAGATACATATGCGGTAAGGGAAGCAGGGCATTTCAGAAAATAAATATAGAAAAGGAAGAAAACTATAAAAATAGTTTTTAATACAGGTTAATTGTTTAGACTGATGAAATAACTCCTGGTTGAAGAGAAAATTATGCCTACAGATCATTATTCAAAGTGGTGAGAGGTCCCATTTAAATTTAATTTAGTCCAGGCAAGAGAACCAGGAATAATACCCTTTTGAACAGGGTGGAGGGTGACAGGTTATTTTAAGTGTATTTATTAATAGTCTTTTCCTCAATATTTCAGTACTTTTTTTTTTTTTTTTTTTTTTACAAATTAACATCTCTAAAATTAGATTGTGTCTTACAAATTGTGGTTTCTTAGATAAAATAGTGTGTCAATCTTTTCTAATTTAAATAGTCTATTTTAAGTACTCACTTAGGTAAAAATCCATTTTTTCCTGAGACATTCTTTCCCTCCTTATAAGGACATTTGGCTTACTCAGGGTAGCATGAAATTGCACTGGAAAGAGTAGGGACACCTGGGACCCACACAAAAGGGTTCAACTGTTTTCCTCTTTGACCTTTGGCTTCCACATTAGTGCCTTTTCAGATTCCTGTATTGCTTGTTGGCATCTGCTACTGAAATAAGTGTGAAAAAGCAAAGACACCTTTGCCTTTCAGTCGTATTCTCCATACAATCTATGGGGTAGCTAGTCCCTCATAAAGCCTCTGCAGCCTGGTACCTCTCCTTCTGCCATAGGGACTCTCCTGCATGGTGCTGGATCTCAGTTGTACTATCTTTCATTCTCTGGGGCTTTGGGGAACATATGCATAAATTCCATGCTATCATGAGAATTAAGAGAGGTCAAGGAGGACTATTTCATGCCTTTTCACTGCTGATCTGCTCTGTGCTGACAGTAGAATTCTCCGTTTATTCTATGCTTTATTGATATGGATCCATTTGGTACAGCTCTCTCCTCCGAGGGATATAAACTGAGAGCTAGTACAAAACCCTGTCCCCTCTTTTTTTACTTCTCCACAAACATATTCGACACCATTGTTCTGGTTCCAAGAAACAAAGCAGAAAAGTGGTCTTAGTGAAATAAAAAATCTTTTCTGATCACTTCCGGGAAATAAAGAATCTACCAGAAAGATATGAAGGTTACTTTTACCTCTGTTTTGGATATATCCTACTATCAGAGATCAATGCCACATACAATTAAATCAAGTAATTAATAATTTTTACTCTAAGTCTTTTCTCACCAAGGGACTTTTTGATGATTTCCTTTTCTGTAAAGTAACCTGCTCAGAAAACATCATACTCGAGCATAGTCACAGAACGAATTTCTTAGGTCTTATATTTACAATTTAGCTTAAAAATATGCAATATATGGTCTGTATATTTTCAGTCCTTTGTTGGTTTTGTTAGTATGAATCAGTATTCTGCAAGACGCTCAGAGACTCTAACAAGAAAGAATTTATGAAACTACAAGGCTGGGATCAAAACTGAGACTATAATGACTTCATGAAGATGATATGACTCTTTGAGGACATATCTGAGTAGCTATTCAGATTTCTGTAAGTACCATCTCCCTACTTGCCTGCAAATTTTAGTCTTTTGCATCCAAATTCTCACAAATATTTCATATCTCTACTACATAGTTTGCTTCAAATCCCCCATCTAAAATATTCCTAAACAGAACTTAGGCTATGGATTGAAAGCCTTTACCATGTTAGGCCAATTGTTAGAAAAAACGTTCCCAAAGCATACTATTGTCCACAATAATAAAATTTTCATATCTTAAAAGCATTAAGAATGATTTAAAAAGCAGGTTAATGTACGATTAAGTTAGTGTAAGATAATTTATTTATAAAATTCAACCTTAAGATGTCAATATAAACTAAATATTGTGAGACAAATACTAGCTTGATACTTTGAGACAAATATTAGCTAAATTTAAGTCTTTTATCCAATGACCTGTAGGAATTTCCACAACTTCTGGAATTTTCAAGTCAATCCACAATTTCTGGATTTTTCAAGAAAATTCATTACTATTTTTCCTTGAACATCCAGGATTTTAATCCATGGCCTCAATGAGATGTTATTATAACCTGGAGTTTATCTCCTCCTGCTACTCTCTTTGCTCCATATCAACTCAGATGTTTTCTTTTTCTTGATTCCCACTGGGTGATGGTGGTAGTGGGGTACTTATAAGGTATGTGTACAGAACAGGATTTACTATAAGGTCGTGTAAACAGAGGAAATGTATATTGTAGAAAAACAAAGTATAAAAAATTTAGTATTATCCACCAATGCTTATAACAATCCCTTAATCAACTTGGCAGCTAATTAGGGTTAGATTAGGTCATGAGGGTGAAATCTTCTTGATGGGATTAATGTCCTTATAAAATGAGAAAGAGACAGGAGATTCTGTCTCTTTCTCACCTTCATTCCAACCCCTTGTCCCCCACCATGGAAGGGTACGGCAGTAAGGCATCCATCTGCAAACCAAGAAGAAGGCTCTCACCACAAACTGAATCTGCCATCACCTTAATCTTGGACTTCCCAGCCTCCAGAACTGTGAGAATGTTTTTTGTTTAAACCACCCAGTCTATGGTATTTTGTTATAGCAGCCTGAACTAAGACAATCATCTTTCTCCATACACTCCAATATTCTGGCATATTATGTAGACTTTGTATGCTCTTTTCTACTCTTAGTATGCTCCCTGTTCTTAGATGTTTTCCAAGTCATCTTCATTACTAATCCTGAGTAAGATATATTATACTTTTGACATTGTCCCTGAGGCTTAACCTGAAACCCATAAAGGGCACTTTTTTCCATAACCATCTAGGAAATTATAGTTTTGTGTCATATGCCAATAATGTAATCATACAAAATTATCGACATACAAGTTTTTGATTTCAAAATTTATTTTGACGTTATTGGTCTTTGGCCAATTTAGTTATACTGTAGGACATAATGGATCTATCCCAGAACTGTATTATAAAATAAACAAAGAAAAACTACCAGAAAAGTAGAACAATTCCTCAAAAAGTTGATGAATTTAAATATCCTGGAAAAGTGATTATTTTCTAATTTATATTTTTGACAGTTGCCCTTTTCTGTGTATGTACTGGATCAGTTGAAAGCCAGAATTACAGATGGATAATAGAAGTGATTAAGTTATCAATTGGATTAACTTAATAACCATGTTTTAAATAGGAATATATTAAGCAGTTTCATCCTTAAGGAAGAAAAAAATATAGTCTAAAACTAAAAAGTATAAAAAAATCAAAATTAAGTACAGTGAATTAATTTTGTATGTCTTTCCTTTTCCAATAAAATATTTTTTTATCCGAATTGATCTTTCCATCTATCATCTATTTTTCATCTGAAAATATTTTTTCCCAAGTTAAAGAAAAGTAGTAGGGAATATCCTGTCCAACATACACTTATAGACCACATATCAGGTCATAAAAGTTAATACATATGTTTACATAGGTACACTTTGAATGAAATTATTTAAACACCTTCAAGAAATTGCATTTAGAGTATATACAAAATGAAGACTAAGTGTGAGGTCTCCTCTACTCTAAATGTATCATTCTCTTTGATCAGTAGATTAAACACTCTGATCCAGTTGAATAGTTGCCTGCTCCATTTCTCCATCAGTATCTGTACTGTCAACAATAGACACATCTTCTTAAAAGAGAGAATTATCCTTCAGTCAAACATTGTCAAGTGGCTACACTTTCCTTCTAGGAACTTATTTCTGTGCTTTGAAAAAATTTATATGTTTATTAATGAATTTTACAGAACAATTCTTACTTCAAAAATATTTTTTATAACTATTGGCAAAAATATATTTCCTTTATCACATTTATATGCATATTTCCTATTTTTAACACAAATAATATGTCATTTAATATTTTAGACTTTTATTTGACCAATGAAAAATGGTTTCCCAAAGGAATGTCACATAAATTGGCCATAGTTACATTTTTTTCTCTTTTAGTTCATCAGCTGAAAATTCTTCATATTGACTATAATACCCATTTTCATGCATATACCATTGAAGAATTTAAAAGGCAACTTACGCATAGTGACAAATTTAAAATGACTTCATTCTGAAACTGCCATTTTAAGGCAGTTTCTGTAGTGTGATTAAAAAACAGAATGTTGCAAGATTTGAAGTGCTTTGGCCTTTTCCATTTCTTAAAAATAGCCTTTAGATTCCCTTTTGACTTTTAAGAACTGACCAAGATGATCTTTTCCCAGAAAACTTTGTCTACTAAAAGGTCAAGAAAACTATGGCGATTCCTTAAGAAGTTGAATAGAAACTTAATTTTAAGAGCTGTTATTAAGAAAATGATATTATTTATTGTTATTAAATGTTAAATAACATTTAAAATGTTATTAAGAAAATATGCACTAAGATGGTGCATATTCCTCAATTTATAGGAATTGTTGAAACTTTTTGAGAGTTATTTGAATATTCTCTTTTGCAAGAATAAAGAAAGTGTCATTGAAACTGGGGTTTAGAAAATTCAAAACTAAATCATTTTAAATTTACTGTCAGGGTTTTAAATTCATATATTATACCAGACTGTAATGGAGTTTAAATCTAGTTATCAAATCTTTAAAATTGCGATCCACCAATAATTTTAATCACTGAAAAACTTCAGACTGTGATCCATCTGATTCTCACTGTACAGTGCACAGTGCCTATATTCTAATAGCAAGCCATTTCATGAAAACGGGTTCTATACCTCTCCTCTGTTGTCTCCAACACATCAAAAACAGGTTCAACTGTGCATGTAGATTGCTAGGACATTTGGAAATTTGTGCTAATATTTCATTTCTTTATTAAAACTGTTGACAGAGAAACTAAAACTTGTTTTCTCTGAGGGTTCCCATCTACTTTCCTCTTTTTGTCTTCCTCTACTCTATGCCACTGTATAAACTCCAACTTTCTCTGACTCACATGTATTGATCATCTTTTAGTCACAGCTTAAGCATTACTTTTTTTCCAAAATGGCATAAATGACCCCCAAACTATGCTTACACACTCTCACAGCATTACTATGTTTGCCTTTTTTGGTATTTATTACACTTCAATTGTTCAATGGCCATTTTTCATGCTACATTTTAAGCTTTTTGAGGTCATGGACTATTTTTTTTCCACTGCATCCTCAGGGTCTAGTTCAAAGCCTAGAATATAATAGAATATATAATAACCTGAAAATGGTTTGTTGACTAAGGAAATTGCCTATGCTTTTCTTTGCTGGCCAGGACAGGATCTTCAGGCTCCTTTAGGCTCCCTTCTCCTGGCAGTTCCCTAAACACTTGTTTTATTTTTTTTCCTCTCTGCTTCTCCTGATGCTCCGACTTATTCTCTTTTTCTGAGTTCTCATGTTCTATGCAGACTATTACATGATGGAATTTACCAGTGCCCTCCCTGTCTTAGTCCATCTTTTCTTCTCCCTCTATATTTTATTCCTAGATGACTCATTCCTAATTTTACCACAATTGCTACCCATAGGTCCAAAACTCTCACTATACAAGAACAAATGTTTGTATTTGCATCCTCATGTATGTCTTGCAAGAAATTAAAAATACAAAAGGTCAAAACTGATCTTATGATGTCTCTCTCAAATCTACTCATCATATTCTGTAGCTTATTAGATGATAGTTCCATTACTTTAATTTTATGATCTAGAAAAATAATCCCATGTATCCTTTTTATTTCACCCTTTAATATTTTTTGATATCATTTTCTTCATTCCCACTGACTTCAAACTAGAATGGACCATCACATCATCCTTATAACCATTTCCTGCCATATT